>NC_047669.1:77514209-77739476 GCF_011762505.2 Arvicanthis niloticus
AATGAGGACATGGTTTAGTAAACAGAAGATTCAGTGGAGACACAGGCAGTGAAGGGAGCCTCTGGGAATGATGGGAGAACCCAGCTGCACACCAGGGCAGACAGACCAGGACCAACCCACACACCCACCCCCATCCCTTTCTCCTCCAGGCTCCTCTAACCAGGACAGCTAGAGATTTGGCAGCCCTGCCTGTGGCCTGGGGGGTTGACTTTGTTTGGGCAGCAGCAGCCTGGGCTGGCTGAGGCTCCTCCTTACACCCACAGAAGCATCTGGCTTTGACCTGCTCTCAAGAGCTGAAAGTTAGCTTGGTGATCTTAGGTTTAGAAACTCTAAGCAGCCCATCTGACTATTCTCTGTCCTGGATCTACCCCCGGGAGCCTTGGCTGTAAGGCTAATGACTTGTATCTTCCAAGATAATTCATGGCTTTGCCAGGTGACTGGCCCTGGACTTGTGGCCCTTCCCTTGCTTTGTTGTCTACAACCCCATGCTGAGATTGCAGGTGAGGCAAGGAGACTTTTTAAAAGCTGCTTGGTTACCTTCATATTTTCTCTTAGACTCTTCTTGCTTTGGTAGTTTACACATATAGTAAGAAATATCATGGTTTATTTCTGTTGATTTTTCTTTATGAACAATGTTTCCTTTTGCCTTTTTACCCTATAATTTACAAAAAACAGTAAAAAGCACATTTTTGAAGTGTAGATAATTTTAAATAAATATCAATGCTTTTTATATATGAGTGACTGCATTTAGTCACTCCTCCCACCCCAACCCCCTGGGTTTCTTGAGTAATATCCTTGGCTGTTCTGGAACTCACTTTGTAGAATATGCTGCCCTTGAACACACAGAGATCTGCCTGTCTGTACCTCCCAAGAGCTGGGATTAAAGGTACACCATCTACCCAGCCAGATACTCTATTTTTGTTAAAATATTTTTTAGACAATGCAAGATTTCAGAGTTTTCATACCTTAGTTATCCAAAATGGGACATCTGACTTTTGGGTTTCCTGGTGTCTCATATTTACAAATGGCAAACTTTTCTTGTCTGCTTGTACTGATTTTGTTGAACAAACTGTAAAATAGGTACATTATATGTGAGAAACATTTTGTATTCAGAAGCTTTACTGTTCTCAAGTGCACAATAAAGAACACCCCTGTACAGGAGCATTCTAAACAGGCAACACATGGTCAGGGCTCCCTTTCCTTCATCTGTCTTATCCTCCGTCTCAGAGGTCATGAGCCTCACAGTGTTAAGGGGAACCAGGTAGATGCTAGGATCAGGCAGTGTAGTTGTTTTATTGACTTTGTGAGAGACCAAGCCACTGCCACACCATGCCAGAGCTTCAGAGGCCTGGTGAGGAGATTTTCTGTGACACGAACAAGAGGCATGACCACCAAAATGGTCTCATGGCCACAACAGTCACACTGTCTTGTCTGGTGGGCGTTGCTCGGGATTATAATCCAGAGTCAGTGGAGGCTGAGAAATGGGGGTGGATGCCTTTGAAAACAGACCTGGCTGCTCCTTCTGCGTTTGAGGTGAGGGCTCTGCTGTGCCCATCTGGGCAGACCCCGTGGCTGGGAGGGACAGTGAATATGGGCACTTGCTCTCTTACAGGGCAAAATGCAGGAAGGAGTGCCAGCCTGGAGCCATCGTGCTCAACAACGGCGGACGGGAAAGAGCAGTGCTTTGTTGGGGTCTACAGTGGCAACTACACTGTTGTGCAGGGAGGTCAGAGACTGCTGGGGCAGCTGCTTAGGGCTGGAGGGGACTTCTTGGGTGTGGGGGTGTGTAGGGTAGGAGATGCTTTTTTGACCAGAGTGAGGTTACATGGCTGTAAGCATTGACCTAAATCCACTGACCCTGAAGGCTGATGTAGGCCTGTGTTATAAAATGTTCAGAAGCTGCACACTGGCTCACAGATCTCCTTAGAGAGCTCCGTTGGGTAGTCATTTTTGTCTTCTTCACCTGAGGTGGAGCAGAAGGGGCTGAGCCCAGTGGGAGCAAGAGAGTGTTGCTGGTTCTTTGTGACAGTATCACGGCTCCAATATTCTAGTCACAAAATGCATGCCAGCGCCCAGTCAAAGGACTGTTAAAGGTGTCACTGTTCTACCCATATAAATTAAGAAAATATCAAAATCTTAAAAATAGATTTTGAGCAGAAGGGACTACAACGTACCTTTCGGGTAATCTTCTTTATCTTGTAAATTTTTCAGTATTCGATTGGTGTAGATGTTTTTGATTTCCAGCTCACGATCCTTCTCCTAAAAAGAGCACCATGTCAGTTATAACTGCTTTATAAACCTAGACTTAACAGATCAATTTAAGAGGAAGTTCACTGGTCACATGCTGTAATGGAGAAGTGAAATAAAATGAAAATCCAGTCCTCAGTCGCTCTGGCCATACCTAGTGACCACAGTACTGGACAGCAAAGATCAAACCCTTTATCCCAGACCCCTTCACTCAGGTAGCGCACAGAGGTATAGGGTGGGTAAGGCTGACAACAACAAGACCTCTGCTCTAAACCCCAACAATAACGGTTTTAAATCATGGCAAAACAAAAGCTTTGAAGGTCTTAATTGTTGGGGTGGGGTGGGGGCGGGTAAGAAAAGGACTAAGAACCTGATGTAACCCTGATGTTATACATGGAGACCAGCCTGCTGGCTTGCTGGGATCTACCACTGTCTCTGAGGTCATCTCACTGGCACTACATGTGAGCCTGGTGTCTGCAGAAGTCAGAAGAGGGCATTAGATCCCCTGGAAGTGCAGTTATAGATGGCGTGAACTCCATGTGGGTGCTGGGTTGAACCTGGGTCTTCTGCAAGAGCAGCTGGTGCTGCTAACCTTTCAGGAATTATCCCAATCCTTTATCTTTTTTTAAAAAAAGATTTACTTGTTTTATGTGAGTACACTGTTGCTGTCTTCAGACACACCAGAAGAGGGCATTGGATCCCATTACAGATGGTTGTGAGCCACCAAGTGGTTGCTGGGAATTGAACTCAGGACCTCTAAAAGAGCAGTCAGTGCTCTTAACCACTAAGTCATCCCTCTCCCTCCCCACCCCTCTTTTATTTTTTACACTCCATTTAATCATAATGTTTTATTTTGAGATGTATAGGTGTGGATGAGAAATATCTTTTCTAGAATATGTGTTTTCAGAAACATATTATGGTTCATATTGCCCTTTCCTGCTTTGTTGTATTTTAACATTTAGCTCAGAGACTAGATATGCCAGTTTGTGGCTGTAACAACCTGAGTCCATGGAGGGCAGGAGAAGGAACCAGATCTAGAGCCAGTTAAGATGGTTGTGAGCTGCCACATGGGTGCTGGGAGTCAAACCTGACTCCTCTGTAAGAGCAGCCAGTGCTCACAGAGGCTCAGCTGCCTCTCCAGCCCTAGACTGATTGTCCCTCACACTGCTTTTGATAAAGATTTCAGTGTTTACAAGGGCACATGTTTTGGTTGCTGGAAAGTTTAGTCCTGTCTTTTGTTTGGTGTGAGATTTAGCTCAGCAGCAGATGCAGTGGTTGTGGATGAGCTGATGCAGGGCTGAGTGGGGTAGGAAGGGAGCAACATGAGGGAGAATCTCCTTTGGGCACAGAACAGAGCTTGGGCTGGGCCCAAGGGGGCTAAGTTAACAATTTGTAACACAATACAGGATACTGGTGTGGTTATTCAAGAGAAAAAAAAAGATGGATCACTGTTAAAATAACTTTTATTCACCTGATATAACTGTCCTTTCTGAGACCTAGCTTCTCCATCTGCTAACCTAGGCCTAGCCCTGGAAGCTTTTAGCTTCTATTCAATCTTATCTACACCTAGAATGTTTTCAGCCTCTGAGACTTACTGCTGAATTAGCTCTCCCTTTCTAGCTCTTTCTGAATTCTAGCTGGCTGGTCAACTTACCTGTTCTGGCTCAAACTCCTTTCCAATCTGACTGATTCAATCTGGCTTCTCTCTGGGCCTCGGAATTGCTCTGCTTGACTTTATACTAACTTTGGCAATATATTCTAATCTTCTGGCTCCTTCTCATTCTCTGGCTCACTCTGTCTTTGTTTGTGTCTAGCTAGTTCTCTCTGCAACCTGTTTTTGTAGAACTGTCCCAGTAAAACTGAGCCCCTCTCTGCATTGCTCCCTCAAGTAGATCCTATTCTGTCAAATCTTTCTCTGATTCATCACTTTGTCTGCCACTCACTTAAACATCACTTTCAAACATGGGTGCTTCCTTCTACAAACTAACTTTACCTTTGTTGTCTGAGATTAAAGGTGTGTGCCCATAACACACTCTTGGGGTTCACAGTGTAATCACATAACCTGCAACAGACCACAGAGGACAAGGGCTCATGGATGAATTTACAGCCAAGTTTACCATGAGCTCATAGGGAATACCGTCAACTAAGGATGTCTTTTTTGGTGCTCCCTGGGGCTTGCCTGTAAGTCCAGGCCCCAGCATCCCACTTGGGAGCTGTGGAGGCTGACGTCCATCTGCATAGTTAATCCCATACTTCGGTGATGGCCTTTCATTTGTGGAGATGACTCTGGAAATGAGGCTAATGTACAGAAACAGATGTCCTGGGAACTTGGGTTTATGTGGTAGATTATAGGGTCTTGAAATTGGCGTGCTTTCTGGTCCCTAAGCTCTTCCACAGCAGGAGTTTACTATCTGCCTCAGCTCATGATGAAGGCAGATGAGAGGCTCTGTGACTGTGAGGCTAGTTCCTATGGGCAGAGTGGCACGTCTTTCCTCTCCCACATCTCCATCCTCCTTCTCTCAGTCACTGATCTGTGAGGAAGGCCTTTACACTCGAGTTCCACCAACAACCTAGGGTCTGAGCTGTTAACTGGCACTAGCTGCAGACACAGGAGTAAGCCTTCTGGCTTGTTTGTCTTCCAGACTGTGAACCATCTTTACTCAAGCCAGGAGGGACACAGATGTGCTGTCTGACAAGTCCTGCCTAAACTACAGATCTGTAAACAAAATTAATGTCATTTCTTAAGTCATTGATGTTTGAAAGTAATTTAAAAATATTTTTTAGAAATGATTTTGTAATTTATTTTATGTTTGAGTGCTCTATCTGCATGTATACCTTCATGACCGAAGAAGGCATCAGATTTCATTATAGATGGTTGTGAGCCACCATGTGGTTGCTGAGAATTGAACTCTGGACCTCTGGAAGAGCAGCCAGTGCTCTTAACCCCTGAGCTATCTCTCTAGTGCCTGAAAGTAATTTTATGCAACATAATAATGAGAATGGTCTAGAATATAACACCCTTACATTTTCTATTCTGTTGCCCTTGGTTCATCATCAGGGATGACTATAGTGGAGAAGCCTACAAATCACACTCATTTGCCACATGACTTGCACTGGTGGGTGTAAAAAATACATCCTGCTTTTCCTCCCAGCCCATGCTCCCAGAATGACAGCTCCGAGACTAATTATTTATTAAGAAATGCCTAGGCCATAACCTTCGACTTGTTCTTTGACTTGCTCTTAACTTGTTTTCCCTTTTATCCTAACCTAGGTTCAGCTTTGTGGCTGGTTTCCCGTCCTTGTCTTCTTACATCTCCTCAGGGTTCCTGGGGCAAATCTCCCCTTTATTCTATCTTGAGTTCAGCTACCTGCTAGTTCACATCCATCTCCTCAGTGTTTTGTGGCAAATCCCTTGTGCCTCTATTTCCCAGAATTCTCTCTATCCCTTCTGGATGTTCCACCTCCTACTTTCTGTCTCAGTTCATTGGCTATAGCTTTTTTATTGACAGGTGATGTTTATAAGAGATTCTATCTACATTTGGGAGGTGATCCTAAATGCAGGAGGAACCCCCAGTGATTGCACTGGTAGTGTCTGAGGGTCATGAGTGTTTGGTTTCAGATCCCAGGACAAGGGACTGAGGTGCATATTTTACATATCAAAGCAGACCTGGCCTCCAGGTTCTCCCAGCATCCTTCAGTCCCTACCTGGCATATCCTGTTCCCAACCCTGAACTTTCTAGCCCAGGAGCTGGGCTTCCCTTCCTCCAGAGACCCCTCTTTATACAATCCAGGCATTTTGTGTATGTGCTCTCTCCTTCCCTCCCTCCTCCTCTTCTTTCTCTGTGTACATCCTTTCTCTCTTTCTCTTCTTTTCCTACTCCCACCCCCCATGGCGACTCCCGTGGCCTCAGTCCTTAGGGCCAGTGAACTCGCCTGAGAGCACCTTCCCAATAAATCTGCCTTTCATATAATCTAATCTGGCTTGAACTGGCTCATTTCACCATTGTAGAAATAACCTACCAACAAGCCCACACTCCGTTAGAACAGAACAGAAAGGTCTGTGTCAGAATTTATTAGCTACTGATAACTTCACAAGTTACATTATCTTTGCTCTGTGGTTTACCACATTGTCTGTATTACTCTGGATAGCATGGCTGCTGACAATCATGGATTCTTTTTGCAGTCTTAATTACCAGAATTAATTCTCAGGTCACACATTATACTTCAAACATGTGTGTATGCACACATATGCACATGCAAAGCCAGGCACAGTGACATAGCCTGCAACCCTAGCACTTCGAAGCAGAGATAGGAGGATCCTGGAGCTTGCTGGCCAAACCAGTCTAGACAAATTGCCAAGCTCCAGGTTCAGTGAGAAACACTGTCTCAAAATAAGGTAGAGATGGATAGAGGAAGGCCCACAGAATTGATCTCTGTGTGTGTGTGGCACGCGCGCGCACACACACACACACACACACACACACACACACACACACACACACACGAGGGCAGAATTCTTAAGAAGGCAAAGACAGTGTTAATACATAGGTTGACGTCACCACAGGTGGTTGCATATTAGTGAATCCAGGAGGAGACCAGCTGGAGGCTTGCAGCATCAAGCTGCAGAACCACATGGCAGAGGCAAGCCACTGCCAAGACACAGGACCAGTAGGCAAGGTTCAGGTCTGTGTCTGGAGGGCTGGGTGGACAGGTGGACATAATTTGAGAGGGATGTGTCAAGCGATGGGAATCTGTAGATAGTGTTCAACTGAAGCCCCAAGGAAAGTGACGGACAGGACTTTTGTCATCTCTTGATGGGCAGCCAGCGGGTGGAAGGCAGATGTCCTTCGTTTGTGGGGTTCCACTGACTATTGTACCCCTCATTATGGCGAGGCTTTTGTGCCCTTCATTGGTCTCCTGTGTTTCATGACCTGATTTTATTATGCCCATGAGCTCCTCACCTAAAGTTGATCTGTGGGAGTAAGTATCACCACTCTGTGTGTGATGTGACATGCTTAACTTTTGCTTAGTAAAGTGGCGTCAGCCAGGATGAGGCACAGCCTGAAGCCCCTGTGCTGTACAATGTGGAGTGGCCTAGAACAGAGCACATTCTGAACTCCATACTCAACAACAACTCAGACCCACCAGGATGGCTCCCCTCAAGCACCCCCATATTCAACAACGACAACTCAGACTCATATATATAAACATATACATACATACATACATACACACATATAATATACATAATATACACACACATACATACATATATAATACACATACATACATAATATATACACATATAACATATATAATACACACATATATAATGTGTTTTGACCATCATATTCATCCCATTCTACTTTCATATATCTCCCTTCTTTTTTTTTTTTTATTTTTATTTTTTGAGACAGGGTTTCTCTGTGTAGCCCTGGCTGTCCTGGAACTCACTCTGTAGACCAGGCTGGCCTCAAACTCAGAAACCCGCCTGCCTCTGCCTCCCAAGTGCTGGGATTACAGGCGTGCGCCACCACTGCCCGGCTATCTCCCTTCTTTTTATTTATTTTTATTACTAATATTTGAGTCAGGGTCTTGCTATAGATCTTAGGTGGCCCTTGCCTTGAATTTTCCTGTCTCAGCTTCTTGAGTGCTAGCATTACAGGAGTACGAATCATGCCTAATTATCTTTTTTTTTTGGTCATTTTTGGCCAGTAAGGACTGGTTCTGCATGTTCCTGTAAGGTGACAGTTTCTCTGATATGACTTCTTTAAGATGGTCTGTTTCTCTTTGAACCAGTGGACATTAGAGACATCCACTGTCCCCAGTCACGTTGGAAATATTTAGCTTTTAAAGTAAAATACGTCGTGAAGTCATATTTCCATATTTAAATCAAAATCAGGACTGTGGACTTTTATTTAACATTGTCTTACTTGTGTATTTTCTTTTTACCATATCCCTAGAACCCTGTTCTGAAGGGCACCAACATTATTCACAGTGTTTTCAAAGCACCACATACCCCCCCTCCCTGTCCCCGCCCTGCCCTGCCTCGCCCTGCCCCGCCCCTTATGTCACTTCTGAAACCATTCACATTTGTGTGTGAAGTTATTAGTTATTCCATCCTAGCAGGTGACTGGCTGGAGTTACCTGAAATTACTGTGCTAAGTCACTTGGAGTGGCTTTCCCCATGACCTTACACCATCAGTGGAATATATAGTTGGTTCTTTTTTAACGCTTAGTTTGGATTTTCAGGGACATTTCAGGATTTTTTTATACTCAACCCTGCTGTATAATGACACACAACAGTTCTGTGGCCCCAGATGTGGTCCTGCAGCCAGCCCTTTCGCTCTGTCTTCTGCACATTGTTTTGTGTGTGTGTGTGTGTGTGTGTGTGTGTGTGTGTGTGTGTGTGTAGACACAGAATCTCACTAAATAGCCCAGCTGGCTTAGATCTTCCTATCTATCTCAGCTGTGACCTTGAACCCACGACTCTCCTGCTTCTGCCTTCCATGTGCTGAGACTGTGTTAGTCGCCATAGCTGGCTGTTTTCTTCTGTTATTAACCAGCATATAGTTTGTTCTGCATCCTTCTCTAAGGTGGTCCAGCATGTACAGCTCCTCTGCCTCCTTTCACTCACCACTTCTCTGTCTTCTCTCAGAGGACAGAGTTCAGTTCCCAGCACCCATGTCTGGCAGCTTACAGCCACTTATAACTCCAGATCCAGGACATCTGACACTGGTAGCCTCCAATGGGCAATGCAATCATGGGCACATATACACATGTGTATGCACACACACAATTAAAATTAATACAAACATGCCTCTAAAAACCTTTGTTATAACACTGGCACACAGTAATGTAGACGTTAATGCCATTCACTATTTTATGACATTTCCACACACGGGCCACTCCCACCTGCTCTTCTGTTCCCTCCTTCCCTCCTCTCTTCCTGTGCCCTGTCTCTTTCCAAGCCCTTGGCAGTCCCCCCTCCTCATCTCTCTCCTTACATACAAGAGTAAACATGTAACGCTTGCCATCGGTGTCTGGGTCACTTCACCTTACATGCTGCCTTCCAGTTCTATCTGTGCTGTGCAAACGACAGGATTCCATTCATTTTTACAGTTGAATAGCCCTCTGTGTGGATATGCACACATGACACAGTTGGATGACCCTTATGTGTATATGCATGTCTTTTGTATGTTGACTTTATGTTCTTCAGGCATGTATCAAAAGTGCTGTTGCTGGGTCACTAGTTGTGTAATTTTAGCCTTTGGAGCCATCATACAGCTTTGCGTGGTGGCTCAGCTCATTCTCACTCCCACCGGTGATCCCTCTTTCAATTTCTCTCTTTGTCTCTGTCTCTCTCTCTCTCTTCCAGTTTTTTGAGACAGGGTCTCTATAGATTAGGTTGGCTTCTAATTTCGAAATCTGTCTGCCTCTGCCTCTGCATTCTGAGTGCTTGTATAAAAGGCGCGTGCCACCACCACATGGCCTATTGTTTGTGTTCATGTGTGTGTGTCTCTATGTATGTATGTATGTATGTATGTATGTATGTGATATATATCTCTATATCTTTCTATCTCTATCTATCTATCTATCTATCTATCTATCTATCTATCTATCTATCTATCTATCTATGCATGCATGCCATGTGGATGTTAGAGGGCCATTTGGGGGAGTTGGTTTTCTCCTTTGACCATGTGGGTCGCAGGGTTCTAACTCGGGGTGTAAGGCTTGGCAGCAAGCCCTTTTACTATGCTAGCCCTATTATTTTTTGAGACAGTCCCACATAGCCTAGGCCTCAAAATTGCTCTATAGCCAAGGGTGACTTTCAACTACTGATCCCCTTGTCTCCACCATACCTGGATGTGCAAGTCAAACTATTTGTTTTGCATCTGTTAGGTTTGAATCTGCAGCCATGCATACTGTGCAGATGCATCACATCTGGACTATACCTCAAGTCACAAGTAAGACCTTAAGTAAATTATGGGCTATTGAAATGTATTCTGACTATTACCATGCTTTGACTTCTAAGTGTAAAAACATATTCTGAGTTGCATTAAAATGTTGTCAGAATATACTCCTGTTTACTGTTGTGAAATAACAATGAAAACAAGCAGTCTTGTGAAGACAGAGTTTTTCTAATCGCAGTGCCCAGTGGCTGGGCTGTTCACTCTCTGCTAACTACAGATCCTGTATCTGCTCATAACTGTCTGAAGAAACAACCTGAAGAAATCATATGTGTAAATAACCCAGTGTTTGGGACAGATTGTCTTGGGGGAGATACCTTAAGCTTCTGCTGTAGCTGTCTCACGTCTGCCTGCAGAGTCTTTGTCGCTGTTTGGGCTGCTAACGTCTTCCGATTTTCTTTGGCCAACTGCCGAGTAAAGGACCGATTGTTCAGCCGCAGCTGTTTTTCCAAGTTCTGAAAACAGTATATATTTCAACTACTCTGTAGCCAGTGTGTTCTCATGAAACTTGACTGTGATGAAACAAGCTACATTTATTATAAAAGGAAACATCGGCCCAAAAGCCCCAGGTTTCAGGTCTAGAGAGTAAATATGTCTTTCCAGCCCAGTGCCCCAGTGTTCTTTACAAACCCTGGACACTGGTAACAGATATTCAAATGCATCCTGAAAAACCAGTAAGTACAACCAGGACATACATAACAGTGGGACCCAAATGCACTGCTCTGTTGTCTTTGCAGATGGTCAATCTTCTGGCTCCTTTCCCTAGAGGAAGGGCTCAGCCTCGGCACAGACCATGAGGACAGGGGTTCCTAGAGAGCAGACAGGAAGGCTGCAATGGGCTTCATGCTGCCCTCCACAGTGGTGGACTGTAAGACGGGAGAGCAGACACGATGAGTGAGGCTGCCAGATGTACCAGTACCCAGGTGCTGACTTAGGTGTAGCAGGGTGACAGGGACCACCGGTATTGTTGGTGCCTACCACCTACTCTGTGGAAGACAATTTTCTTGGACAGTAGAGGATTTTTCCTGCAGAACTGTGTTAGTTTAAAGGCCATTTCACTAAGCTGCTCCTAGGGACCTAGCAGGGGATCACACTCCCAGGGGCCTAGCAGGGCTCACACTCTCAGGGGCCTAGCAGGGCTCACACTCCCAGGGGCCTAGCAGGCCTATGTCATTGTGTGCCATCAGGTACCTCAGGTGTGGCCTGCCCACCGCTCCAGCTCTCTCTGTCCCCAGTGCTCCTGCTGGTCTCTCTCCTTCTTTCTGTCCTTCTCTGTTCCTCTTCTCTGCCCTCATGGCTCTGCTCCTGCCTATCTGCCTGTCTACATGTCTGCCTCTACCCCACTCTCCTCCCTTCCCCCAAATAAACTGCCTTGTACCAGATCTGTTGCATAGCGTAATTTCTCAGGGGACTCCTTGGCGTGGCCCCCAGGTACCCCCTCACCACACTGTATTTCATAACAAATAATATCATGAAAATGCAGGCAAAATCATCAAATACTTATCAGAAAATATCTGTCACCATCAAGTATCAGAGAATTGAACAGTCCATTTGTATTTATGTCCATGAAGATCATATAAAACAGGCAGGACCCGTGTGATTTGTGCCTGCTCCCCCACTGTCCCTGTTAGTGAAATCCCTGGCTCTGGACAACCAGGGTCTGTTCCCTCTTCAGATACTTCAATCCCATTCTTCCCGTTCCGCCTCTCCCTTCTCTTCTCTGCTCCTTCCCTCCCTTCCCCTCTTCCTTCCCTCTCCCTCCCTTTCTTCTCTCCTTTCCCCCTCCCTCCCTCTCTTTCTTTCTTCCCTCTGTCCTCCTCCCTTTCCTTTCCCCTTTCTTTCTTTCTTTTTTTCCCCCCCCAGGGAAAACATTATTTTTAAATAACTAAAACTGTGGAAACAAGTCTAACCTGTCAGACTGAGGAGAGACAATACAAGCAAAGGGGCAGGACAGACAGACAAACAGACACAATCCTCTGGCAAGAGGAGGAAGCCTTTCAGTAGGAGCTGAAAGCAGGTGTTCATTTCAAAGGAAGATTCCCACAACACACTGTAGACCTCTGGCTCACAGGACATGCCCATGTGGCCATCTGGCCAGCTGCCTCCAGACAGGCTGGAGAGAGAGAGCACTCTTGCTGGAGAGAGAGCACTCTTGCCCACTCCAGAGCAGACTCCCAGCTCTGACATTTGTGCTCCTCTTTCCAGCCCCTCCCCCCTCTCTACTGGACACAGTTACTCCCTGTGGTGAGCTAGGTCACAGCGCATGGCTAACTGCTCCTTTACCAATACTTGAACGTCTGAGACACAAACCTGTATTTTTTTATCATTGGCTTCCATTTTGGCTGTAAGATCAGTCAACCTGTGAGTCAGCTCTTCTCTCTCTGCAAGGTTTTTGTCCTCCGAGAGTCTCTGCAGGGCTTGCAAGGTGTCTTTGGTCCTCAGTAACTCGCTGTCAGTTTCTCGGAGTTTCCTGGATACAGCTCGCTCCTTCTCCTGGGATTTCCGGAGGAGCTGTCGAAGGTTCTTCACCTCATTCTGGTGCTTAACTGTAATCTGAGGTAGATTGTTCTGAGAGTTCACATATTTCCCTATGGCTTTCAAGTGCCTAAGCTGAAGCTGCTTCAGAAATTGGTTTTCTATGACAGTGGCTTCCAGCTTCCGATGTATGTCCGCCAGCTCGTTCTTCAGCTCTTTGATCTTATGAAGCCTGGCTGACAGTATCCTATGTGTCATGGTGTCTCTTCTCTTGGCAACTGTTTGGATTTGAGAACTGAAAAATGAAGCATTCCAGATGTGCTTTTTCTCAGCTGGGACATCCTTCTGGCCTGAGTGAACAGATCATGCAGGTTGTTACCAGCAGTGCACAGAGGCGTATAAATAGGGACATGTGCAGCGACCCCCAATACACACATAAGGCTTACTACATGTGCCTGCTCTGCTGCAGGCGAGGCACTCCACACACGGCTGTCTCACAGGCATGGCTCTTCCATCCAGTTGCATCTACTTTATGTCTGGAGATTTATTTTAAGTCATCCAAGGTTAGAGAGCCATGAAGTAAATGACACAGAATAGATTAAAAATGACTTCTTTTTGAAGTCTAAAGCCTGTGTTTAGATATCTGCTATAAAAGCTACTCTCAAAATCATGCCAGGTGTGGAGGCACATTTCTGTATGCTAATACTGGGGAGGCAGAGGCAGAGGATAGGAGTTCAAGGATAGCCTGGACTAAATGAGGTCCTGTTTTAAACACAACAGAACACTAGTGTGGTTTAAATATGCTTAGCCCATAGGAAGTGGCACTATTAGGAGGTGTGGCCTTGTTGGAGAAAGTGTGTAATTGTGTAGGTGGGCTTTGTAATTGTAGGTCTCTTAGGCTTAAGTTCTGCCCAGTGTGGAGTCAGTTTCCTCCTGGCTGCCTTCAGATGAAGATGCAGAACTCTCAGCTCCTCCTGCACCATGCCTGCCTGGATGCTGCCATGCTCTCACCTTGATGATAATGGACTGAACCCCTGAAAGTGTAAACCAGCCCCAATTAAATTTTTTTTAAAGTAAGACTTGCCTTGGTCATGGTGTCTCTTCACAGCAATGAAAGTCTAACTAACACAAAAAGTTATATTAGAAACCATTGTTCTGGATAGTTTTATGTCAACTTGACAGAAGCTAAAGTCAGTTTTGAGAGGAGTAAACCTCAGATAAGAAAACGCCTTCAGTTGGGCACTGAAAGCATAAGCCTTTAATTCTCAACACTCCGGAGGCAGAGACAGGTATATTTCTAGGAGTTCAAGGCCAGCCTGTTCTACAAAGGGAGTTTTAGGCTAGCCAGGGTTGTTACACAGTGCAATCTCATCTCTAAATAAATAAATAAATAAATAAGAAAACAAAACAAAAGGCCACAAGGAAAAGGCTAACAGTGATTTTGGTTCTGAAAGATTGTCAACATCTTTACCAGACTTGGGAGACTGTCTTCTTGTCTTGGGTCAAGACAAGGCATTTCATTGACAGTTCAAATTTTGATTCGTTAGCTGAGACCAATGGCAAAAAGCTGGTGAAACCAAGTACTGAGTACTTATACTGAGTACCTGTGTACTGAGTACCTGTGACTAGCACCTGTTAACCAAAACAGAACTCTCCCTACTAGCAGCTCTGTGGGGAAGAGACTACAGTTTCTTGTTATCTTATAATTTCCTTAATTTTTCTGTTTCCAATTCCTTCCAAAATCTCACCCATATATATTCAGGAACACACACCTGTAACTGATTGTGGTCACTACAGGATACCAGCGTTAAACAAAGACCACACTGTGACCAGTGCTGCAGCCGGGCTGGGAAACATGGCTTCTTACCTTTAGGCTGGGGGAATTTACAAGAATTAGACTTCCTTTTCTCCTTTTCTTTCGCCAGAGGCTTCTCTGACTGATGTCTGCCGACAGCTGCCTCAGAGCACTCAGAGAGAAAGTCTTCTGAGTAGTCATAGTGAGAAGTCAGGCTTGTGCAGGAGCACTGGGACCTGCTGTAATCCACGCTCCCATTGGAAGCCCGGCTGTTCTGTGACAGGCCGCCAGTGCCAGGGCTACACTTGCCTTCTGCAGACCTCTTGTTGCTTCCTAGCGTCAGACTGGGGAAATGCTCATTTGTGTGTGCTTCTGTTGTGTCAGCCAAAGACATAGTCCACAACCTAGTAAACAGAAGGACGCTTGGGCTTACGGTTATTGGCATTAAAATGAGTCTGTGCTTTACTGTATTTCTTTACTATAATGGGTAATTAGGAATGTGAAACAGTACTGTTTTTTGTTTTTTTTGTTTGAGACAAAGTTTCATTGTTCAGTCCTGGCTGGTCTGGAGCTTGCTGTGTAGACCAGCTCAAAGTCATAGAGATCCACCTACCTCTGCCTCGAAAGGCCTGGGATTATAAAGGCTGTGCTATCATGCCCAGCTCAAAACAACACATTATTAAAAAGCATTTTCTTGAACAGGCTCAGTTCAGTTTTATATTATTTCTACATGAAATATAGGACCTTTGAGGTCAAATTTTGATAATATTCACAGGAAATATAAAAGTATAACAGATAAAAACCCTGGCAACTTTTTGATATATTTTAATTTTATGTTTATGAGTGTTTGCCGTATGTGTCTGTGTACCACATGTGTGCAGTGCTTGTGGAGGCCAGAAGAGGGAGTCAGATCATCCTGAACTGGGGTTAGAGACTTATGGTCTGCCATGTGGATGCTGGGAACCCAGCCCAGGCCCTCTGCAAGAGCAGCAAGTGCTTTTACCTGCTGAGCCATCGATCCTTTTAAAGGCGCAGCCCTGGCTGGCCACAATTTAAACACAATTTATGTTTAAAAAAATAAAAAGGAAAATGAAAGCAGTGAGTTTCCTTAGTTCTGAAGGGATTTGGAACCCAGCCCAGCATTATTTAAAAAAAATTTATTTTGCATTTATTTACTTATGGGGTGGAGAGGTGACATAGGTGGAGGTCAGTGGTCAACTTACCAGAACCAGTTCATCTGGGCATCTTCAGGTTGCCAGGTTTGGCTGCAAGCTTCTTTATCTACTGAACTTGCTATCTCTGACCAGGCTGACCTCAAACTCTAATCCTCCTGCCTCAGCTTCCCCAGCATTAGGATTACAGGCATGCTGCCAAGCTCAGATAGGTCTATATGGTTTGTTAGAGACTGTTGAGTGACCTCAGAGGTGGACTCAGTGTCATTCAAGGAAGAAATGTTTGGGTTCTTTTGATGTGAGCTATGGACAGCACAGGAAGTCACGAGAAGAACCCCCAGTGAATACACTCAACACAACTGGTTTGGGAGGAAGAGGTTCAACACTTCCTCATGAAGCTCCCCATTAGGAAGGATCTGACTCTGGGAAGCTCTTGCATAGTAGCCTACCTCATCAGTAGAAGGAAACAAACCAATCCATCGCAGGTGTCTTTGAAAGCATGACTTTTTCATTCAGCTCTCGATTCTGTTTTATCAAGAAAGTAAAAGAGGCATTAGCTGGTGTAAGATCCTTTGCAACGGCAATGCAACATTTTCTACTGGGAGCTTTGAGTGCCCCAAGTTGGTTTCTGCCTTTTGCTGCATGTGCTTAATGCTCGAAGCCTTCTCCTTGGCTGATGGGACATATTGTACAGTTCCTACTTCCCACTAAGAATCATAACCATATGACCTGACTAGTAATACTAGCCTTCTGCTTAACTGCTACCTTTATGATGTACAAACCATGCCTGCAGCAACAATCCCTTCTGCACAGAGGCTCAGACAGGTCAGAAGTGAAGTGACTACCCTGGCTTTGCAAGCTTGTGCCTGGGTCCTTTCCCGGCTTCACAGTGCAGATAGCTAGTAGAACTGAACACAGTCCCAGCACAAAGAACTCTCTTTTCAGGCACATTCTTCTGGGTAGCAGTAGACAGGATTCCAGGCAAAGGTCGTGCTTTATGAACTGTTGCCTCTGGATTAAGAATCCCAGATGTCGGGGCTGAAGAGATGGCTAAGAGGTTACAAGTGCTGGTTGCTCTTCCAGAGGGCCAGTACCCACACTGAAGCTCCCAAATGGTCTGTAACTCCAGTTTCAGGGGATCTGACATCCTTTTCCTGCCTCCATGAACACAGAGGCATATATGTGGTGTGTAGGCAAACATGCGGGCAAAACACCCATGCACATGAAAAAAAAAAAAAAAAAAAAAAAAAAAAAAAAAAAAAAAAAAAAAAAGAATCTCAGATGTTGGTGCAGGATACCCTGAAGGGCTAAAAATACTCTGTGGCACCAGCCCCACCCAGCTCCACCCCAGCCTTGCTTTGCCTGCAGCCAGTAGCTGTACAGCCTAGCCCCTAACTTCTTGCTCATCTTAATGAAACCAAATTGCCTCACCAGTGGCTGCTCATCCATAGGACTCATGTTTGGCCAGTTGTCCCTGCAGATCCCTTCAACAGAAGTTCTTCTCGGACTGGGCATAGTGTCTTGTGCTTGCAACAGCCCCCTTCCCCCAAGAAGCTGAGGCAGGAGGATTACTATGAGCTTAAGGCTAATAGGGATTTCATAATGAGATCTAGACTAGCCTGGGTTACAGAGTGTCTGTCTGCCTGCCGGACTGCCCCCTCCCCCGAAGAAAAAAAGTTCCCCCAATTTAGAGCCCTCTTTAAAGAGGCCTTGAGCTTGGAATGTAGTTCAGTGGTCTTGATGACAGGCTTGGCATTTATGAACCCCTCAGTTTTATGAAGGAAAACAAGTCTTTCCAACTAGTACGGTTACACAAAGAATCCAACAGAATTTATCTTCTAAAATTTTTTACTTTAAAAAAATACTTGCGTGCACAATTTGTGTGTGTGTGTTTGGGGGTGGGGGCTCAGAAGACTATGCTTAGGAGTCAGGTCTGTCTTTCCTCTGTGGGTTCTGGGAGCCAAATTCAGGCTTGAATAGTGAGTGCCTTTTTTTTTTTTTTTTTCTTTTTTTAGACAAGGTCCTGTGCTGCACAGGCTGGCCTTCAGGTATGTAGCTGATGATGAATGACCCTTAACTCTGATCCTTGTGTCTGTCTCCTAGTGCTGGGATTCTGGTGAGCACCAGGATGCCTGGTTGTAAAGTTCTTTTCATGCTTCTCTCACAGACTGCCCAGCAAAGTCTGGCACCTACAGGAAGTGCTGGAGCACTGCATGACAGACAGGATTGAAGTAGACGGACCTGGAGCTGCCCCCGGCTGTCCGTGCAAGACAAACCCAGCCATTCCATAGTTCCATTATGAGTGTGTGCATGAGTGTGTGTGTGTGTGTGTGTGTGTGATGGTATCTGTAAAAACACAGTGTACTAAGCATCGACAAAGACTAGCTTCTATCCTGGAAGAGGGATTCTAGGACAAACACAGATTGTCAAGGGATGGCTGGAAAAGTCCCTCTGCACTGAAAAAGTCTTGAAGACAGAAACTGTCCTGTCCCTGTGTAACTCAGACCTAGTGAGCTGCCGTTATAACCAGCACTTTACAGCCTGGAGCCATGGCTACTGTCCTTGCCCCTTCTGCTCTGTGTCTAGCAGAAGTGGGGGCTTTGCATACATTGTCTTACCTATCAGGAGGCAGTTCTGTGAAATGGTAATCACCCATGATGCTCTATAGTTTAGAACTGAGGGCTCAGAATGGACAGCTGAGTTTTGGACCCAGGTCTGTTTGCTTAAAAGTTCTTCCAGCCGGGCAGTGGTGGCACACGCCTTTAATCCCAGTACTTGGGAGGCAGAGGCAGGTAGATTTCTGAGTTCGAGGCCAGCCTGGTCTACAAAGTGAGTTCCAGGACAGCCAAGGCTAACAGAGAAACCCTGTCTCGAAAAAACAAAAAAACAAAAAAATAAATAAATAAAAGTTCTTCCAGTCTAACACAATGCTTGGTCCTAAACACATATAATTTTGAAGTATACACTCAATAGGCCAACTTTGGCTTACTAAAACTACATGTTTTTATGAAAAAAGGCATTCCCACATGTTTGGAATGTAATTATAAAGTTTCATGTGTTCGGGTGAGTGTGCTGGCAGGCTTTCACCTCAACACTGGGAGGCAGAGGCCGGCACAACTCCGAGCCAAGGCCAGCCTGGCCCACACACCAATTCCAGGTCTCATCTCAAAAGTTTGTGAGGTAGTATACGTGTATGTGGTGCCTTTATGTGTGGTGTGTGTAGTGTGTACAAGAGTAGTATTATGCGTGGTGGATGCATATGTAGTGTGTGTAGTGTGAGTGTAGTATGTGTGGGATGTAAGTGCACGTGTGGGGGCCTGCTTGACCATTCACTTCAGTCTTCCACAAAGCTGAGAGGACGGGCGAGTCATGGCACTGAGAGAACTTTCACTCTTCATGGATGAGCAGCCAATGGTTCCAGCATCGGTTTTTGTTTATTTTTGTTTTTTTGAGACAGGGTTTCTCTATGTAGCCAAAGCTGTCCTGGAACCCTCTATGTACACCAGGCTGGCCTTGAATTTACAATAATCCACTTGCCTCTGTCTCTTGAGAGCTGGAGTTAAAACCACATGCTGCCATGCCTGGCACTGGTTTTTTGAAAGTAGGTTTTCCATAGACTTTTCACTTTTGCCAAAACTCAGCTACTCACACTGACTGCTGCTCTGCTGACCAGCACATATCCACACTGTCAGCTTTAACTTGAAGTCAGGCCATGTTAACCCTCCAACTCAACTCTCATCTTCATTTCCAAGACTATTCTGCCTATGTTGTCCTTTGAATTTCCATTTGAATTTCTAAATTGGTTTGACAATGCCTAGAAAATGGTCTGGTACAGACTGTGCACAATCTGTGAGTAAATTCCAGAACCTTCCACCACTGAGGATCTGACTCATGTGTGCCACACCTGCCTTGCCATCTACGCTGACTACCGCATCAGTGTGACAAAAAAAATGCACACGCAGAGGCTACTGGGGAGTTCCAGTGTTAAAGAAGCTCTGAACTTACACCCATGTTTCGGCATAAGTGTTGAGCAGAAGCCTGGAAATTTGTGGAGATGATTGCCTCAGGTTCCCGGGAAGCTTGGGGAAAACACCTTAATGCTGGGAGTATTATCTATAATTCTTTTTTTTTGTTTTCCTCTTTGCTTTTTAGAATAAAGGGCCTTATAGAGTTCCCCCTATTATAGTACCACCCTTATCTTTTATAGGAAGGTATGATAGAGATATGCAGAGATGGGTAACACACAGGGGAAAGATAGTTCGATTTTATTCCCTAAGCCAGTGGGAAAGAATCAAAAGATCTAGGCCACTTTGGTGTATGTTGGAACCCCAAGAAAAGGAGGAAGTCCTGAGGGATATTGCTGATGCCATCAGCAAGCACGCAGGGAGTAGATAGTGCAGAGCATGGCCACCTAGTCCAAAAATAATGTGCAAAGCCATTGCAGAAGTAGCGCAGCTGCTAGAGAGGATACAGACAGACTGGCCATGAGAACCTGTGCCCACAAGTGCCCACAAACTATGAATAGACTTTGAGGCTGTCTGCATAGGCTGACCACAGGCTGGTACGTTGACAGGGCAATGTTCCTCTTTATTCATGATGTTATTATTATTTTTTTATACAATACATTTTGTAAAAATTTTAAGAAATTGTTGATGCTTTGACTTGGTGTAATACCAAGCCTTTCAGTTCCTGATTTGACTGTATAAATTCTTGCCTGAAACTAGTAAAGTTTGCAACAGCATCGAAACCCTTCATGTGTTCGTGTTGTCTGCTGCGCGGAATCCATTCCCTCTCCTGAGTATCTTCCCATTCCCTGGGTTGGTGCCGAGACCCCCATTAGGTGGTCTGTGGCACATGTGCACTGTGCATCTCGTTTAGAGTCGTCTTGGGTTTCTGTTGCCACTGTCCCACAGTTTTCATTCTGAGTTTTGTTAGGTTCACTCCCAGCTTCACACTTTTTATAAAACAGGCATGGCTGCCGTGGCTAGTATCATCCTTTAACTTTAGTTTCTGCAGCTCCCTGTCGGTGAGCAGGCTGCTGATGAGTGGGTAATGACCTCACCTTGTGCAGGCCAAGTTCACACAGTTTTAGTGTCTTCTGGTTCTTCTCATACTTAAACAAAACAAAACAAAACTGCATCCATTTGTATGTCAGTGTTTCACATGCATGTATGAGTGTCACCCAAGTACTGTGCTTGCACAGGTCAGCATAGGGCATCAAATCTCAAAGGAATGGAGTCATACATGGTTGTGAGCTGATATGTGGGTGCTGGGAACTGAACCCAGGTTCTTTGCAAGAGTATCTTGCTCTGAACCTCTCAGTCCTCTCTCTAGTCTCCTGCCACCCAGCATCTTATATGATCTCGTGGATGACTGTGTAGTTGGTGCATAAGCAAAGTCGAATTATTTCATTGTATGGATGGCTATGCCTTTTTCTTGCTTGGTTGCACTGGACAGAGCCTCTACAGATGGTGAGAATGGATGTCCTTGTCTTGTTTTGCATTTTGGGAGGAAAGCTCAGTCTCTCACTTTAGACAGTAGATATATCAGCTACCTTTTTTGTTTGTTTGTTTTAAATAATGGATGTCCTTTGTTAGAGTGTGGATGTGGAATTAAGGATACTGCTAGTGAAAAGTGGAAACTTGGTGGAGGGAGAGCGAGGGCCAGGGAGAGGATGGCACAGCCCAGTGGTACCACACTTACTTGGTTGGCCTGAGGCTCAGGTTCCATCCCCACTCAGCAGACAGGGGTGGTGTCAGGAGTGAGGGGCACACGAGGGCCATGCTGCAGGCCTAGAGATGCCACCTGGAAAAGCCCTTCTTACTTAGGCTGTGGCAGTGGGCATCTTATTGGACACTACAAGATGCCATAAAAAGAGGAGAGCAGCACCGTTTCTCTCTCCACAGACTTAGCTTTTTTGAGCTCAGTCTGAGCTGGGTCTGAGTTAGGATAGGATGATGAGGTCTGCCCAGGAGACCAGGAGTGTTTCAAATTAACCCACAGCATGCTAACAGTGTCATGAGATTGTTTTTTTTTTTTCTCTTCCATTTATCGAGAGAGGGTTTCTCTGTGTAACACTGCCCTGGCTGTCTTAAACCCAGTTTTTAGACCAGGCTGGCCTTGAACTCACAGAGTCCAAGAACTCCCTGCTTCTGCCTCGTGTGCTGGGATTAAAGGCATGCACCACCATACCTGGCTGCTAAACATATTTTTGATGATAAGTTTATGTGATCATAATCCTGTTGTTGGTTGGAAGAGTAGTACCTGTACTTAGCCTAAATTATACCCATCAAAATGATGGAACATTTGTATTCTGAAGTTCTCAGGACCCCAGAGCTATACTAAACTTTCTCCCTCTGTTGCTGAATATGGCTGTTTGGGTTCACCTGTGCAGCAAGACAGGGCTGAGATCCTTCATGGGTGGTGTAACTCAGTAAGAGCAGGCTTTGACTCTGGCACGTTAAGTGCAGGCAGCAGTGATATGTCCAAGGCCCCCTGCACAGCATCAAGTGCTGTCTGCAATTTCCAACTTTGCAGTTCAAGTTTCATCCTTGATCTGTTAGGAGTTGATTGATGGCTAATATTAGGAGTGTGTTCTGATTAAACTGTTCTAGAGTATCTGTGGATTAACATGAGTAGGCTGAATTTCACGGTTCCCAACAAATACTTATGCTGTTTCCACACGTGAATTTCTTATTGTGTGGCACATAATGGCCCAACTCAAAGTGTTCTTCATTACTTAGCCCATCCAGAGGATGTTCCTTTAGTGCTTGTTAGGTGCCAGTTTATAAAAGCAAATTATTTTTGATGCTGAGATAAAGAGTCAGTAGGTGCCGGTCAGTCACATCTGAGGTGGTGCTGTCATTTTAGCAGTCTTTACACTTGGAAGCACTGGTGTTTACAGTACAATGGTGTCTGTGTTATTCACTTGACACACAGTTTTGTCTCAGTAGTGCAAAGTGTACGGCTGTTTCTTTGCTGTCATGTCTCAGGAACACAATCTGAAATGGAACCAGCTGTTATAGTGGAGAATCTGATCTGGCTGACATCATTCATGGATTGCACCAGACCAAAGGGATGTCTGCTCATAATAGCAGCACACCTTTCTGTTGCTTTATCTATTATGGAGGAAGACATAAGAATCTTCTAGATTAAGTTGGACACTTGAATCATCAAGATTCTACATGCTGTTTCCAATCTTGATCTTGCAATAAGGCAGATTTTTAAAAACTCACATATTGACATGTTTAAAAACGGGTTACTGCATACCTGTTGCTCTTCCTCCAGCTCATTCCCTACGGTGTCTGGGGATGGACTGTTTGCTGCATGCGGAGCACTCTTCACTGTGGGACTCATGAAGGTTCCAAGGTAAGACTTTCTGACATGTTCTAGTCTCTTTTTAAACAAAGACTATATTTCAAAAAAACCCTAAAATATTATAAAAGACAAATGTTAGTCTCTCAGAGACACTTGATGAGGACAGTAATTATTCATCTATCATCTACCTGCAGTGGTTGGCATGGGAATGCTGATGTTCAGGTTAATGTATTCAAATGCTTGCTCTTTAGTTGGCAGAATGGTTTGGGAAGGATTAAGAGGTGTGGCCTTACTGGAGGGGGTGTCACTGAGGGTGGGCTCTGAGATTAGCTTTCTCTGCCTCACGCTTGTGGACCAGATGTAAGCTCTCAGCTACTGCTTCAGTGCCATGCCTGGCTGACTGCTGCCGTGCTCCTCATCATGTGGTCATGGGTTCTAACTCTCTGGAACTCTAAGTCCCCACATTAAATAATTCCTTTTATAAGTTGCTTTGGTCATGGTATCTTTTCATAGCAGTAGAAGAATAACTAAAATACTGTGCTTGTGTGCACTATAGGTTACTGTATACATCATATGCTGGGGGCTTTTTTTTTCCCTCCCAAAAATAGTCAGCTATTGGCAGTTGTAGTTACTCTAATTTTAAAATTTTATTATGTGTATGGGTGTTTTGCCTGCATCATGTGTGAGGATGATGCCTTCAGATGGTGTGGGATCCTCTGAAACTGGATTTACAGGTGGTTGTGAACTACCATGTAAGTGCTAGGAATTGAACTTAGGTCCTCTTCTAGAGTGGCAAGTGCCCCAACCATTTTCCAGATGCCACTGCAATTATTCTTAGTTGACAACTTGACGGTTTGTATTGTTTGTTCGTTTTGTTTTAACAGGGTTTCTTTGTGTAGCCCTGGCTGTTCTAGAACTTCCTTTGTAGACCAGCTGGCCTCAGACTCAGAGATCTGTCTGCCCTGCCTCCTGAGTGCTGTGATTGCAGTGTGGGCTGCCACCTGTTGACTTGACAAGGTGCTGGGTGAGACTAGGGAGGAAGCTTCTAGATTAGGATCACTGAGGTGGGAAGAGCCAGCCTAGTTGTGGCAGCGCCATCTTTCAGTTAGGGTTTGGGGTGGACAGGAAGGAGAGCTAGGAGAGCACCACAGTTCATTTTTCCTTGCTACCTGGTTATATGTGACATGACCAGAAGCCTCATGTCCCTCCCACTGCCACACCTTCCCCAGTGAGGACTGTACTCTCAAACTTTGATCCAGAATAAACGTCTCTTAAGCTGCTGTTGTTAGGAACACTGCACTGGCTTGGAGGAGCTTGGCTGTGATCACAGACAGCTATGTTGAAGTAAGATTTGGAGGAGTTGCACAACAGCCTGTGTTTTAGCCGCCTGTTCTTTTTTCTGGTGTTCCATGAAAATAAAGTGGTGTTGCCATTATGTGTTACTATAAATGAGCGTCAAAAGGAAGGGCCTCTAGGCATGACAGGTAGGCTCTTGGTCTTACTTAGATCTAAGCAGTGGTACTGACCATCACATGTTGTCCTCAGTTGATCTCACGACCTAAAAGATTTCTGACTATTGGTATTACAATCATAACCTCTCCCCTGTTCCCCAGTGCTTGTGATCCACCCAGTACCTTGTGAGAAAAATCCTAATTTTAAATACAGCACACTGAAGTTATAACTAATTCATATTTATAGTTTAAGTGGTAATGACTGTATTTCTTCCACCAGATTATTCTACAGTGAGGTAAGTGTATTACCTGTCCTGTCTGTAGGACTCAAGTGCCTTTTCTGCAGATTCCTGTATCGGATGCCCTAGCAGGCGAGCTCAGCAGGAGCACTGTCCTGGGTTCTGTCCAGTGGAGGAGGCAGGGCTCAGCAGCCCTGGCTCAGCCTGCTGTGGCTCAACTTCCACATTTGTCAGTGGGAAATATCAGCTCGTCTCTCCTCTCCTTACTCACTCCTGGCAAGAACCCCTTCTTACTTCTTTTCCTTTGAGCACTGACCATCATGTTGAACGCTCAGACGTTGCTCATTTAGCTTGTATGTTACTGTATGTTTCACTGTGGCTGACATGATGACGACTTTGTCTAATGTTGTACCTCTAGAGTTCTGAAAAATTCCTAGGGATCCCGAGTGCTCAGTAAATGTGATCTACATAAGTTTCTTTTCAGAGGTTTTCTGTGCTACCTTAATTTCTAAATGCATGCCCATTACTGTCATAGTCTGGCAAAACTTTTCACTACTAAGCCCAGCTGAAAATGTTCTCAGTGAACTCTTTCCCAGCATGGAAAATGAACAAGTATCATGCTAACACTGAAGTATCAAGCTGCTATAGGGATAAAGATAAGGATACCATCTATCAGTAACTAATATCGTTCTTCAGGCATTCACCAACAGAATCAGATATGAGAAAATGGGCTGGAGAGAAAGTTCCGCCATTAAAGGCTCACAACCAAAATACACACATGAGAAGGAAACCAAAGATGTTGGAAAATGACAGGTAACTTGTTTATTAACTGCGGAGAATACAAATATATCCTTTGAAAACTTCATAAGACACTAAGGAAGATGGGGCTGTGGCAATGGCTTAGTGGTACAATGACTGCCACAAGCTCATGAGAACCTGAGCTCTGATTCCTGTCACTTGTTCAAAGACTGGCCCTGTGGCTCAAAGGATCAAGGCTAACTTTTGGAAATTGGATAAAATGATACCAAAGTGCAGGCAACAAGTATGGATGAAGATGGAGACTGAAAAACCATGGTGACTAGAGCCACGCCCACAGACCTGATGAGGCAAAGCTGTGGTGAGCACAGTGCCCGGGTAGCTGCAGGCTTGATGGAATAGAGGTGCAGGTCCACACAGAAGCCCAGGGTGGATGCAGGGATAAGAAGGTCCCCTCACAGAGCAGAGAGGTCATCTGCAAGTCCAAAGTGGATCCTTACTGCATCCCTTCTCTAAAATTCTATCAGATGGCTTTGAGATGCAGGTGCTGAGAAAAGTATCTTAGAAGAACACACAAGATTTGGAGAGGCAGAGAACCCAGGCTGGTGGTGAAGGAGACAGTGGACAAACCTGATGGTATTTAAATGAAAACTTCCACATAACAAACAAGAATGTAAGTGGTGTGCTGCAAACGAAGATTTAAAAAGAGCTCTTAGAGTCCTTTGGTAAGTAAGGCAGAGAGAGGGCAGAGCATCTGCTGGAACAAGCACATAGCCAGAAAGGTTCTTCCCTTGGCTCATGCACATGCCACTGTACAGGTGAGGAGTCGAAAAGATTTGAAAGAAAGCAGCTCAAAACAATGCACTCTAATACTTACCTAAGCTTTGATCCAAAAATTTAATCCCTCTAAATCCTGACAAAGGGAAATGAAGTATTAACACTGATGGATGGGCAGTTCACACTTGCAATGCCAGCACTCTGGAGGCTGAGTTTGAGGCTAGTCTTGTCTACAGAGTGATTTCTAGGACAGCCAGGACTACACAGTCAAACAATGTTTGGAGAGGAAAAGAACAAACACTGATTGAGAGGCAGAAGAAAAATGAAAGTGAGACTTTGGCAAGATATCTGAATTTATATTCCAGCTTTGTCAATATGATCAGCTATTTGGCCCCAGCTGCCTAAAACAAGAAATTAGATGATGTCTCAATGAGGTCTAAGGCCCAAACTCTAAAACCTACGAGCGAGCTGGGCGCAGTGAAGTGCACCTTTAATCCCAGCACTCTGGGGGTGGGTGTGTGTGGGTGGGGTGTCTCCAGGTTTCAGGCCAGCCTTGTCTACACAGTAAGTTTCAGGCCAGTCAGAATTATACATTGTGATCCTGTCTCAAAAAAGAAATAAGACATCCGTCAGTGATGATGACACATTTCTTTTCTGAGACAGATGGACAGACAGACAGACACACGCACAGGCACGTGGGCCTTCAAGAATTGCAACATGAAAGTGTCAAGCCCAACCTCTGGATGGTTACACACTAGCTTTTGTGGGTTTTGATCATTTGTCAATTATTTATCAATTTCATACATTTACTTAGTCTCCAGTCCCTGGATATTGCAAGGTCTTGTCTTCGGATGGGAAGCTGTGCCTGTCTGCTTCCTGTCTGATCCTTCTAAGGTCACAGATGCACTGGACTGCAGTCAGAGGACGCTGACGGCCACTACAGAGGTGCAGATCTCCAGCTCCTCTGACCTGATTTTTTCCCAGCGTTTATTTCTTACTAAAATTTTCATTGTTTCAATAAAGTTGTATTAGGACACCTGGCAGTTCACACTGATTTGTCTGCACTGGATGTTAGTTCCACTCACTATTCCAAATGTCAAGTGACAGGAACTAACTCTGATGTGTCAGGGAACCACGATGAACACAAAGGTAAATAATTAGCACGCTGGGCGGGGGGGATCCTATGCTGGTAAGACACCAATCACAATTCTGTCTTAAAAGGACAAGATACAAATTGTTATACAATGAAGAACTTAGATCCCTGGAACTTGCCTTTAGTAGGGATTGTGGTCCTTACCACAGGTTCAAGCAACAAGGTCAACTGACCATTGACTGAAACCTTTAATTTTTGCAAGTATTTGTTATTGCTATGGAAAGCTGACTGACAGGAAGTGGCAGCCTGAGCCAAGGTGGTGGCGGCATGAAGAAAAACGTTCAGTACTCATCACTGGGGCTGAGTGGTTTACTGGGTGCTGTGCGACAGCGAAGGGAGCCCTGGTTTACAGTGGAAGAGGTTCCTGTTCAGTCCACTTAGAGGCCTGCTCATGCACGGTGAGCTGGGTGTATGTATCTCAGTAACAGTAAAAGTGACGTCACTCCGCCGAGTGCTTATGGTCAGTACGTAAAGCTGTGAGCACGGATGCGCGCTTGGCGTCAGGGTCTAGGGAGATGGTGGGAAACACACCGAACTTTGAGGGCCTCCCGCTATTAAGGATCCTGGGAGAGAAGGGATGAGGATGGAATCAGAGGGTAGGGTTGGAAGGTGGCAACTCTGCTTTGTTCTTCTGTACCGCCTGTTTCACTATTCTTGCAAGTTTGAATCCAGGGACTCAGGGTTTACTTTGTCAACTCTACACGCTTATGTAGTCTTGCCTTAAAAATTGGAATTTGTAAGTATAAATATATACTAAGGTACTGTTTTCACTTGTGCGAAACGCAGATTTCCAAGTCCCATAAAATCTTATTAGTATAAAAGGACTAGTGCTCGCTCAAGTAGAGAAAGCACGATCAGGGAAACCCAAGGCATTTCTGAAATAATCCAGGCACTGATGTGGTGGACACTGCGGCTGGGAGAAATGGTGCCGTTGGATCTGTTCTGGATGTATTTTGAAAGGGTGTGCTGATAAAGTCAAACTAGATACAAAGGTCCCGCGAGTGGAAGAATGGGGTTTTCAGCAATGGGGTGGATTATGTATGCATCTTAGAGAAGCCTGGCTGCAGGGTTATCAGACACCTTCTTGGAAAAGCCTGTATGGAAACATCTTAGATACCCGGTAGATAGGGTCAGGCTGCTGAGTCCACCATATGGCGTTCAGAGAAGGGCCAGGGCTGGATATACACATTTTGGGCTCAGCAGCATTTACGTGGGCCTTGAGTCTTTGGAACGGGATGACTCCATCTATGTGATTTGTGCAGACAGAAAACAAGTTTGGTGTTACGCTCCGCCAAGGGGGGAAAAAAAAAAAAAAAAAAAAAAGGCTGGCCCGAAACGAGTTAACCGTTGTCAAGGAAACAACAAAATCTTAAAGCACTCGGGGTAAGCTGGGTTGACAAAAAGTCCCAAGGCTGAGCTGTGGGTGGAAAACCACAGCTTCTGAGGCGTTTCAGAAGGATGCAGACACCCCACGGGGCGGCACCGCGAGGTGCCAGGGTTGGAAGGAAAAGCACACCAGCGGGGTGGTGAATGCACCACGGAGGTTCGGGGTTCCGAAGCACCGAGGCTTGGGCCCCATTCTCGCTCTTTGCACTTTGGAGGTGGAGGGGTACACTGACCAGCGACCCCACCGGCGGCGCATGCTCCCGGGCGGGGAGGCACCGGGGCTACGTTACCAGCTCCGCCGAAGCAAGGCGAGGCCGGAGGCCAGAGCGGACGGAGAGACCCGCGGTGCCGGGCCCCGGGATGGGACTGTCCGGCGGCTCCTGGGAGGCCGGCACCGGCTGATGAGACCACGACTGCAGGGGGCGGCGGCAGCGCCGCCAAGGCCGTTACCTGCTCCGCGTTGCTCCGGCAGCTGCCTCGACCCGGGACCTAAGAAAGCGCCGGCGTCGCCATGGAAACCACGCAGGGCCTCCTGGGACTGCTAGCTCGGGAGTACGCATGCGTACTTGGCGCTGTGGCAAGATGGCTGGTCTGTGGAGTTGGGGGCGGGGCACCAGGTGCGCGCATGCGTACTTGGCCCAAGGGCGGGTCTGGGAGGTCTTGTTCTCTAAGAAGCTGAAACCCAGACGGCAGAAGTAATTTATAGCTGACCCTGAACAGAGTGTCCCTGTTAACTTGGTTTTATACATGGTGGGACTTCTTGCTAAAACTGAATGCAAGCACAAAAACTGTGTTTGGTGTACGGTTTTTCCAAACCGAAAACAGGCTAAGACAGAGTCAGGTGGTAGAATTATAGCTGATATTTTTGAGTTTGAGTATTGAAACTGGCACTTTTAACTGTAAATTCCTTGTTACTAAGAAGGGTACAGGGCTGTAATAACTTTATTGGTGTCATTACAAAACAACTGAACCTCCCGCCCCCCCCCCCCCCAAAAAAAAAAAAGAAAGAAAAACAGGGCTCTCACAGGGAGGAAGAGTTTATTCTGGAGCTAAATATGAATGACCGTGGCCTGGAACACAGATTTATCTTACCTCAAATATCATGTTCCAACATGGTAAACGTTTTTGTAATGGTCCTGCCTGTACAGTGACCAGCCCATTATGGAGATAAAGATAGTCCAAGATAATTTGGCTCCAAATCTGCCACATTCCATCCAGTCACAATTATGTAATCTACTTAGCTAATCAGATCTTAGTATTTTTAAAGTGGGTGTGCCTTTCTTCTTTGGGATTTCAGTTCACAGTGTTCGTTACTCTTATTTTGTAATTTCTCCCCTTCCCCTTACCTTTTATTTTGGCAACACTAGAGGTGGAACCCAGGGCCTTAGGATTTTGATTTTTAATTTTCACCACACATTCCAGACTGTCTTTCAACTTCAGGGGTTAAATGATCCTCTTACTCCAGCCTCTCAAGTGCCTTGGTCTACCAGGATGAGCCTGGCCTTTTAGCTCACTTTTAAGCTTGTTATAAATCTTTGTAAAACTTGATTTGGCCGAACTTTTGACATATCAAAACTTGGTCTGTGATATATGTTGTAAATAGTTCCTTTAGGTTGCCGATTACTTTATATTTTTCACAGTATCACACTCCATACATAGACCAGGCTAGCCTTGAACTCATAGAAGTCATCCTGTCTCTGTCTCCTGAGTGCTGAGATTAAAGGTAAGTGCTACAATAAGTTATCTTTTGTGTTTAGTGTATACAGAGGCAGATTTCTATTTACTCTTTTAAGTATTGTGTTTTTTGAGACAGGTTCTCTTGTAGTCCAGTTTGGCCTCACGATTGTTATGTAACTGAGTATGACCTTTACGTCCCTTAAATTTTTAATTAAAATGTTTTTTTTTATTTTTTGAAGATTCATTTTTATTTTATGTGTATAGGTATTTTACTTGCGCGTGCGCATGTGTGGTGTGTGTGTGTGTGTGTGTGTGTGTGTGTGTGTATGTGTGCAAGGTGCATGTGTGCAGTGACTGAGAAGGCCAGAAGAAGGCGCTGGAACTAGAATTGGAGTTAAAGAGAGTTCTTAGCCATCAAGAAGGTCCTGGGATTTACATCTAGGTCTTCTGCAAGAGCAGCAAGTACTCTCAACCCCTGAGCCGTCTCTCTAGCACCTACTCATTTTGAGACAGGCTCTTACAATGTAGCTCTGGCTGGCCTGGCTTCATAGACCAGGCTAGCTTTGAACTGCTCCTCAACGCACACTTTTTAAGAATATTTTTATCTTTTTCTGGGCATTGTGATAGTCACCTTTAACCCTAGCACCGGAGGGAGGGGCAGGCAGATCTCTGAGTTCAAGGCCAGCCTGGTCTACAAAGCTAGTTGTAGGATAGCCAGGGCTACACATGGAAACCCTGTTTCAAAACAAACTAGAACATCAAACAACAAAAACAGAATATTTTTTATATAATTGCTGACAATTTCATATTTGTATATGATGTGTCTTGATATATTTAGCACCCTCCAGGAACTTGAATTCTCTATCTCCTTTTCCTACCTCCCAAAAATGTTGGAACCACTGGCCTGTACCGATGTGTTATTTTTCTTTTGCCATTGTGACAGCTAACTCCATTTTATGCTAGGTGTCCATCCTGGTACTCGCTAGCTGTTTGTCTCTTCCCTGGAAGATAAGTTCCAGTAACCTTGACTCAGTGATTCCTCCAACCCAGAAATGTCCGGCCATGACCATATACTTGCTATGTTATGACTAACTGCTTTTTGGCTTCTGTAACCTGCTTATGTAGACGTTCAAGGACTATTTTGAGGTTGCCTTGACTACCTAGTCTTGGCAGAGCAAAACAGCCCTTGGCTTGCTTGTGCAGTCACTCGATGTCTTCTTGTGATTTTTACCATTAAAAATTCTTCCCTCAGTCTCAAGTTTGGCTCAGATACTGCTGTCAATAAATCTTTTAATTATAATTGGAATAAGTGTATGGCCTTTCCCCTGGGGCCAGAAACTCCAGAACACATGATAAAGCACCATGACCTAGGCAGGTTATAGAAGAGTTTACTAGGGGCTTACAGTCTCAGAGGGGTAGGCGATGACCATCATGGCAAGGAGTATGGTAGCTTACATCCTGATCCAGAAATAGGAAGCAGAGAAGGCAGGAAGGGAGGGAGGGAGGGAGGGAGGAAGAGAAGAAGAGCTAGACTTCACCTCCTAATATTTCCAAACAGTTTCACCAACTGGCGATCAAATACTCAAATACATGAGCCTCTGGGGGCCATTCTCACCCACTACAGGTGCTGGGTGGTTTACTCCTGGATAAGCATTCAGGCCACACAGCTGCTTTAGGAGGTGGAAAATAAATTCAGAAGCACATTGAACTTTAAAACTTATTTGGGATATCTGGCAATTCTGTTTGTCATCCCCATGCTCAGCCATTTCAATGGAACACTTCAGGAATTCAGCTTGATTTTTCAGAGCCCTTATTATACATTTTTTATGGTTATTTTTTAAAAAAGAATAAACCTGGGCCTGTCCGGGTGGTGCACACCTTTTATCCCAGTGCTTGGAAGGCAGAGGCAGGGGGATCTCTGTGAATTCGAGGCCAGCCTGGTCTTCATAGAGAGTTTCAGAACAGCTAGGGCTATGTAGAGAGAACCTGTCTCAAAAAACCAAAACCAAACCAAACCAAACCAAACCACCACTACCACCAGCACCAAAACCAAAACAACAACAATCAAACCAAAACCAAACTAAAACAAGAATATACTTTAAAAAATCACCATGCAAAAGGAGGCTCTGGGAATTTGAGGGAGGTATTGTAGACCTTCATTTGTATCGTGTGAAGAGGACCAGATCCTCTTCCAAACTCTGAGTGGGAACTAAGTTAGGACTGTCCCGGTCAAAGGACGGCTTGTGCAAAGCATCCAGAGTGAGGCTGGCTGACGATGAACTCCAAAAAACCTGGTGGTTGTTACTTTAACCTGCAGTTTTGTTTTTTCCTGTAGGCCTCACAGATCACAGCTGGAGGGGACACCATTATTGAACGTGTACTTCGTCTTCTGAGCAGATGTGTATTCCCCACAGAACACAAGAATGCAGACACAAGTTTAGTTTTCTAACGCACATGGTAGTTAGGAACAAAACACTTAGAAAAAGACAGCTTATTGCTGTCTCACATAGTCCTCAGAGAAAGGAAAAATAGAAGGTTCATATAACAGACTTTACGATGTGAAAAGTATTTTTGTGGGTAGGAAAAAATACACTGTAGATATTTTGAAAACAGAGAAAAAATAAATGTAAAATTGGCTTATAGTCTTCATGGATATAAAGTATCTTGATTATATTTCTCCCCTCCCAGACTTTCTCATCACACATCCCTCCCACTTTATGACTGTTCTTTTAACTCTCTGAATGGAGTTAGTACTAGGCGTGGGTCACTCACTGGGACATGGGGAATCTAGTGGCCACGCTTATGAAGAAAAGTGTCTTTCCTCTTACCACAGCCCACCCCTGCCAGTGGCTCCTCAGCTAAGGATGGGCCTCAGGAGCCCATCCGCTCTGCATGCCGGAAGTTGTAACTGGCTTGGTCCTGTGCAGGTTTTATGTGGAGAACCACAGCTGTAACGGTCATGTCATGTCCAGAGACAGCCCTTCACAGCCATCCTCCCTGACATTCTCTCTCCTTCCTTTTCTCTCATGTTCCCGGAGTCTTGGTAAGATGGCTGATACAAATGTCCTATGTTTGAACACTCCCAGTTGTTCGTTTCCCACACTTTTAAGAGTAATGTGTCTCTGATTTAGCCATCACACACTGTAATAAGAAGCTACTATATGCTGTTGAAGAATGGGGTGACCACTGGCAACTAAATAAGGGGGGGGATGGGAACAGGAGGCTGGAGAGAAGGAGGATATGGAATTATTAATCTAAACCAGGATGTGTGAGGTAGACTTTTATTTATTTATTTATTTAATGTATACAAGTACACTGTAGCTATCTTCAGATACACCAGAAGAGGGCATCAGATCCCATTACAGAGCACTGACTGTTCTTCTAGAGGTCCTGAGTTCAATTCCCAGCAACCATATGGTGGCTCACAACCATAAAGGGATGAGATACTGGCTTCTGGTGTGTCTGAAGACAATGCCAGTGTACTCATATACATAAAATAAATAATTCTTTAAAAAACTTCATTACATGTGTAAAAATATATATAAATAAAATCTCAGTGCCAGACACAGGTTACTTGCTTATGAGTTATTGGTCAGAGAGACCCAAGAGGCTCCCAGACAACACAGGATATTGCTACTGCTCTTTCTGCATTCCAGAAGTAACTGGTAAGAGTCACTTTCTTGCTGACGATACCAGACACTTTGTACAGAGGAGTCAATGTTGAAACTGACCAGGAGATTGTGCACTCTGCTTCTGGTTAGCTTTCACGGTGCTGGAAGGTGCTGTGCAGAATGCTCCTGGGGAAAGAGGCTTCAGTGGTCTATCCAGTGCTGGGCCCCGGTGCCCCAGACTGCTCTGCTGCTCTGGTCCGAGGGTCAGGGTCTAGCAAGAGAGAGAGTGGGGGGGAAGAAGGGGAAAAGACTCAAAGAATGGAGACAAACCAGAGTGTATGGTCAAGTCTCGTTTACTGTATCTCTCTTATTGTCTCCTCCCCCTTATTGCAAGCAAATCCTGGGTATTTATAAGCACACGCAGGGGAACACAGCTGAAGACACTTTACCACATGCACCATGCAGCTGGGCTCACTAAACAGCAAAACAAGATATGTGGGATAAACAAGATGTTTATCAGCGTGTGCTTCAGCTGTTGCAGGCTGTTGAAAAACAAGTCTCTTATCAGGGTATATGGCTCGAGATGGCTGCAAAGTTGATAGCCTCGAGTTCTACTAGAAGTCGGCTCCCAACACCCCGGATGCTACAATTTGGGTATGCCAGGCAAGATGGGCTCACTGGCAATAGTGGTGAGACTGTTTCTGGGGTGACCTAGTCCTTCTGATGGGATTTGACACATGCTTCACAGGAAGGCGTTCAGTCCTGTGCCTAGGGAAGTCATGGGCCTTAGGGGAGAAATGCCTGATGTTGTCAATCTGCCTTCTAAATTATTTATGTTTGTTTCTATGAATTTATGTTACCCCAAGTTAAATTTTGACTTGTGAATTAGTTGACCTTGAGCTGTATTCTAGGGAGTGTTCTTTCTCATCATAACACCCACCTGGGGACAGGGACCAGGCTTCAGGATCTCTGAGACACTGGTGTGAAAAGCAGGTGCTGGAACCAAAGAGGTCCCACCCTGCTCCAGAACATCAGCCTCTCTCCTCTGTGATGAATAGCAGGGAAAGGAGGGGGTCTGGTACCAGAAGGAGGTAAATGCTCACAGAGCTTCCTAAGTGATGGGTCTTTGCGCCTAATGCATTGGGAACTGATTTCTCAATCAGTGTGTTTGTGCATTCATGTGTATACATGTGTGTACATGTGTGTCCGTGTGTATGTGTATTGTGTGTATAGGTATACATGTGTGTGTGTCTTTGTGTATTCATGTTTATACATGTGTGTATGTGTGTGTGCATGTGTGTCTTAGTGTATGTGTGTATATGTACATGTGTGTGTGTCTGTATCTGAGTGTATATATGTGTGTATGCATGTGTATGTGTGCATGTGTGTATTCATGTGTATGTGTCTCTATGTGTATGAATGTGTAGTGTTTTTATTGTGTGTATATGTATGCATGTCTGTGTGTATGAGTGTGTATGTGTGTGTTTTGCTTTTTTCTTTTTACTATGAAGTTCTAGGGATGGAACTCAGGGAGGTGTTCAGACTTGGAGGCAAGTGCCTTTATCCACTGAGCCGCCGTTGGCCTTGCTTTGAAACCCTCAGAAGAGTCTGGGCTCCTAACATTTGAGCTTCTTTACTGTTGGGAGCCGACTTTAGTAGAAAGCGGCTAGATCAACTTTGCAGCCATCTGGAACCATATACCCTGATGAAAGACTTGGTTGTCAAAAGCCTATAACAGCTGAAGCACACTCTGGTAAGTATATTGTTTATCCCACATAGCTTGTTTTGCTGTTTAGTGACCTCAGCTGTATGGTGCACGTGGTAAAGTGTTTTCACCTGTGTTCTCCTGCTTGTGTATATAAATACCTCAGAATTCCCTTCAATAGGAGGGGAGACTTGAGAAAATAGAAGAGACATGAGAAAATAGAAGAGAGACTGAATCACACCCTGTCTTGTCTCCATTCTTTGCATCTCTTGCCCCAAGGAGCCACACTCTCTCTTGACCAGAGCACTTAGCCCCAAAAGTGTTGAGGCAGAATGTGGGCCTCAACACTTTACTAGTTTCTTTACTCTAATTTTTAAAGTGCAGTTCAAATAACCTATATAAATAAGATGCATTAGAACTTGTTATAAACATGCCGCAAGGCCTTTAATAAAATAGGGGAGAATATTTCTAGGTACAGTCATCCGCAGCCACCAGCTCTGAAGTGTCAGTGAACTTTTACAGCACCCAACAGCTGGTGGAGGGAGAAGCATGAAACAGGCCACTCACAGAGGAATCTCTGTTGTGCGACAGTTCATTGGGTTTTGAAATAACCCTCTAGAAAACTTTAAAGCAGGAAGCCGTGCCTTATTTAAATGGCCACTGCGGCTCAGTCTCCACAGCTCTATTGGTTGTCCAAAGCCCAGCGAATCCAGCCTCGTCCTGGATAAGGTGCGTTTTTCTGGGCTTTTCCCTAGTCTCCAGACTACTCCTTTTCCACACCCCACAGTTTCCCAGCCCCGCCTCTTCTTCCTAGGCACCTCTCCATGGTTCTGTGATTGGTGCGCTCCCGAGCTCTCAGCCTGGCCTTTTAGGGACTGTTGTTAGGCCTTTAAAGTGATAAGGGAAAGGGTCCAGTGGCCGCTTTTATCAGCCAATCATTTTCTTGACATCCCAAACGGAGGGGGAAGCCCAGAATGCCTCTCCGTTACTCTTTAGCCTCTTGGTTGGAGGGGAGGGTTGGGAGCAGAGGCTTGGATCACCGCCAGCGCGGACCTGGCACCTGCTCCTCCAGCGTCACTGCGGGATTTGTCCAGAGACTTCCCTAGCAGGGGTGTGTTAGGGGGAGTCCTCTTTCCGACTGTCGAAATGGTTATCAAAGTGTTTGTTGCCACATCTTCTGGGTCCATAGCGGTAGGTGTCTGGGGCTCTGTGGGCTTTATTCCTATGTGATTTTTCTGGATAACTCCTCGTTGGAGGAGCGGTTATGCCCTGGCTGTGGCCTTGAATGCTGTTTTTGTTTTTGCGTGGGAGTCAACTGCACAACTGCCGGTGAGCATGAGTGCCCTTCGCTTTTTGCCTCTGTCTTCGCGATGTTGGAAACAGTTTGTGAAGTGTGTAATCTGGCAGGTGGGCGTGAAAGGTGACAGGAAGATGGAGTGTTTCATGCTCTTTTTAACCTGTGCTTTGTATGCTGTGGGTAGTGCTGTGTGGTATTGGCCATTTGGAGTGTGTGTGTGTGTTTTACCATTCCTTCTGTGAGATGCAGGCTAAAACTTGGAGACAAATGATGGGCCAGGGAGAGCTCAATTAGATCGCCCAAACGACCTGGGGGCACAATACCTCCTATATTTGAAATAGCTGGAAGCATTTTGAAGATAGTAGGCGTGATGTTATTATTTGTAGCAAATGATGTCACAATGACAGCAGCAAATCCATCTGAGGCCACAGTTTTAAATGCTGTCAGAAGTGAGGGCACCCAGAGTGTGAGCAAAAAGCCCAGCTCCATACAAAGGCCTAGCCTGGATCGCTTGAGACCACCTACCCTCTGATTCCGGGCTCCATTCTGTGCGGTGTAGACCTGCCGGTGGAAGAAATAAGAGCGACTTAGAGACTCAGTTCTGGGAATGAATTGTAGGAGACTGGCTTCAGGTGGACTCTAGTATCTGTCTGGAGGAGGTTTTGGCCAGTATTTTAGCAGAACTGAGGAAGGCTGTGGGAGGAAAACAGTCTATTAATCCCAAGAGGTAGAGACTAGAGAGGGGGCTGTTTCCTTTTATAGCCGATTCCTACAGGGTCTCAGGTTGCCTGGAATTCTGGCAATCACTCTGTAGAGATGTTTCCAGGCCATGGCTTAGTACCAGTCCCAACCACAGTTTGCAGAGGGTCACCACTCCAAAACCCTGGACATTCAGGAGGGTTTCCAGAGAAGGCAGGCAGAAAAGAGTTTGGCAATTCCACCTGCTGGATCATGATGGTTTCTGTGGTTCTATTGGTTCTGTAGGACATAGACTAACTCAGATTTGGAAATAGAATGATGTGTCACATGACCCCGAGCTGATGCCCTGGGCTAGGAGAAAAAGAGGCGCACACAGCTTGAGTGGAGAATTCCAGTGACAGAGATTGCAAATGTAGACCTTTTGTGGCTGTTGGTGACTGTGGACTTGGCTTTGACAGGTATACATAGTGAGCATATCCATGTGGGTTCACACCTGGGGCCTCACACTTGTGTAAGCATGCTACCTTACCATGGTGCTGCATCCTGGGAGTTCATGCTTGGGTGTTTTAGATTGGAAATCATTTTTCAAGGAGAGTCGCTTTGGGGGGCCAGTTTTGAAGTGAGTCTTAAATGATAGGCTCAGTGTTGAAAACTTTACACAGTTATTTACTTATTTTTAGTTTTAGGTACATGTATAAAATAAGTCATTTATTAAGTATATAATATAAACTATATTATAAAGTATATTAAGTATATATATTAAGTATATAGCATATATTAAGTATAATATAAAATAAAATAAGTCATTTACTTATTTTTAGTTTTAGGTACATGTATGTTTGTATACCACTTGTATGCCTGATGCACAGAGAGGTCAGAAGAGGTGTCAGATCCCCTGGGACTGGAGTAACAGATGGTTATGAACCACTACCACATGGGTGCTGGGAATTAAAACCAGGTCCTCTGCAAGAGCAGCCAGTGCTCTCAACTGCTGAGCCATCTCTCCAGCCTAAGTCTTTTATCTGTTCTGTATGGCTGTTTGTATTCTTCAGACAACGGAAATAAATCCATGGATTTCTTTGGTTTGTTTATTGTCCTGCATTCTTGAAGTCTGGCAGTCTGTTTTGGTTCTGGTTAGGGGGTGCTGTTGGGTGTCGTCTCCATTCACTCAGGACCTGGGAGTAGCTGAGTTAATTGTGACTCCCTAGATGAATATTTCAGTGGCATTTGTAACCATGTGACCTTGGAGGAGGTATTTCTCCTTGCGAAGCCTCAATTTCCTTGTCTGTAAAATGAGGATAAGAATAGTGTTCACCTCATAGCTTGGTCATGAGGACTTCTGAGATACCACACTCAGGTGCCCAGCACCGTGCCAGGGCCTGCCCAGGCGCTGGAAAGTTTTACGATTATTAATTATAGTCACTGGCAGCTGTTTGTTAATGCTATAATGTTAGTTGCCATTTTAATTTCTGTTAGCCACCATGAATTGATTATATTATCTACGATATATCTTTATGAGCATTATGGTCACTGTCATTATTAGTTACTGAGGCTTTTAGCAACTATTTTTAGTAGAACTAAGGCTATGGTCATTACATATTAGAAGAACTGTCTAAAACCACATAAGTGGAAGAGTTTCTTCCATAAAGAATAAGGACATGCCAGATGGTGGTGGCACACCTGGGAAGCAGAGGTAGAGGCAGAGGCAGGTGGATCTCTGTGAGTTCGAGGCCAGCCTGGTCTACAGAACAAGTCCCAGGACAGCCAGTGTTACATGGAGAAACCCTGTCTCAAAACACCAACCCCTCTAAAAAAAAAAGAATGAAAACTCAGCACCCTACATCTTTCCGCTGAGTGTTCAGGAATGAGGAATTTCACCCAACAGCTTCTTGACAGGAAAAACCGTGCAGCGTCTGCTTGCGCCTCAGCTGCATATGTGTTGGTGGTCTGTGTTTGTTGTCTGAAAGACCACAGGTTTAGAAAATGAGTTCTGGGCCAACAAAAACCGGCCAACAATCTCATCGACAGGACCTGAATGTATGAATCAGCCCCATTTTAACAATCGCATTCAAAGATCTGGCCACACTGTACCATGTTCAGGAGGGCTTTGGCCTAAGAGGATGTGGAAGGCAGGAGAAGGTAGGTTTCTTCTCATACAGCTCTCTTCTCTAGAAGGCTGCTTCTGCAGTGGGGTAGCAGGATAAAGAGGAGAGAGAGGAGAGTCTTTACTGTTGTCCAGGTGTTCAATCCCCTGCAGTGGCTACTCTGAAGGCAGAGTGTCATAGGAACTTCCAGGTTTCTCAGTCCACTAAATTGATGGAATAAATGTGATGGGAAAAGTGGGACTCTGTGTGAGTGTATTTGTTAGTGACCATGTGTGAACATGTATGTGTATGCATGTGCATGTATGCACATGTCTAAACACACATGCAGAGGCCAGAGGAGGGTGTCCGGTGCCCTGCTTTATCATTATCCACCTTGTTCACTTGAGACAGGATCTCTCACTGAGCTTGGGACTATGCTAGCAGCTTGTAGGCCCCACAATCCTCCTATCTCTGCTCTCCACAGATTGCAATTACAGGTGTGCATGTGTTGACCAGATTGTGGTTACAGGTGTGCATGCAGATTGTGGTTACAGGTGCACACGTGGCAACACCCAGATTGTGATTACAGGTGTGCATGTGGCGACCGCCAGAATTTTACACAGATTCTTGTATCTGAATTCATGTCTGTGCAGCAAGCACTCATGTGTTGAGGTTTCTCTTCACTCTTACAAAATATTTTGTCTTCTTCTCCATCCCTAAAAAATTTGTTTGGTCTGGGTGTCAGTCTTGGAAAATCCACCAAATTCAATGGAAAACTCACTGTTGTTACTCTAAAATACCGATCAGAACATGTATCTGGCAAACCAGGCACGATGGCACAGTTGCAATCCCAGTGCTCAGGAGGCTGAAGCAGGAAAAACATAGGTTTGAGGGCATCCTGGGCTACATAGCTAGTTCTAAGCCAACTTGGACTGTGTAGTGAGACCCTGTCTCAAGTAAAACAAAACCCTGCTTGATGGCGTGGCCAGCCTAACTGGGTGCTGGTGCCCGGCAGTGCGGGCTCCCTGCTGTCACTCAGAACTCACTACCATGCTCATCTCATTCACTCGTCACGAACTCGAACACCACAGAGCAAGATGTCGGTGTCTGTTTTGGAGATGAGGGAATTGAAGCCGTAAGACCTGTGCACAGAGTGTCCTTGGAGCTAGGACACAAATGTCATCTACAACTCCGATCCAGCGGGCTTCACCCTACAGTATGGTGACCTCAGTTGGAAAGTCTCCTCACTGTACCAGACAATAAACAAGAGGTGTTAAGTGAAGAGCTGGGAGAGGCGTGGCTGTAGATTCCCAGACACGCTGGAGTGGCCAATAATTGCTGGGTGACTTCAGGACAGAGACAGAGCTTACTTGTGGGCAAGTGCCACGGGATAGAGAAGGAGCTCTTTTAACCTCCACTGTGTGAGCGTGAGTTCAGACCTGCAGACCCGTTCCTTAGGAAACAGCAGGCCCCTTGGCATCCTGAGGATAGAGAAGGGACCCTGGGGAAGATGTGAAGTGAGTCTGGAGGAGATCTGTGGGGTGCCACGTGCTCCCCTCTTCCTGTCATAAAGGGGAAGAGTCCTCTGAGGGCTGATGCTGCATACATGGGGGCAGCTCGGAGGCAGCTCGGAGGCTACCCGAACAGCTCTTTGGGAGGAGCAAGGTCCTACCGAGGCATGGGATGGGTGAGAGGGTGGGGGACCCATCAGAGAGAAAAGGCACTGCCCCCTCCTTCCTCCTCTGGGCTTGACTTTAGGACCCTTTCTTCTCTCAAGCTCCCAGGACAGGACTCCCTCACTTGTACCAGTCTGGGCTAAGGAGAGTGTTTTAAGTGGCCCTTGGTGAGTCCAAGAGCAAACAGATTTCTTGTTTTCTTTCTGGGGGGCAGATGCTGAGAACCTAGTATAGTATCAGCACCCACTTGTGCACCATGCCCCTTCGCCTCTCTGCCGATCCCTTCTGATGGGAAGGTGTGGTTTTCGTTTTATTTGTGCTGTAGAGTATAGCCAAAGGAAAGTTCCGAAGCTGTGTAGACGTCAACAAAGCATGCTTCAAAAGTGGCTATAACATGATACAGTACATTAATGATTGCTTTTTTCTCTGCTCTTAACCAGATTAGGAAAAAACAGCAAGAAGTGGTGGGCTTTTTGGAAGCCAATAAAATAGACTTTAAGGAGCTAGACATAGCTGGTGATGAAGACAACAGGAAGTGGATGAGAGAGAACGTTCCTGGGGAGAAGAAACCTCAGAATGGGATTCCTTTACCTCCTCAGATCTTCAATGAAGAGCAGTATTGTGGGGTGAGTATTCAGGGTTGTGGCAAATTCCTCTGTGCGTTCATAAGAATTAACTAATTGGTTAATGTGTGCAGTTTGTATGTGTGTGTGCCCATGTGTAAGTGTGTGTGTGTGTGTAGGCCAGGGGTTGACACTGGGTATCGTTTTCAATCACCTTCTGTTTTGTTTTTTGAGGCAGGGTCTGTCACTGACCTGGAGCTCACTGACTCAGTGATGGGCCTGGCAGAGGTGTCTCTGCACACTTCCCAGCACTGCATTCACACACACAGAGAGATACACAGACACACACATACATATACACATACAGACATGCACACATACATGCACAGACACACAGACACACAGACACACACAGGCACACACACCAAATGCATACATATACACACACAGAGACACATACATACATACATACATACAGACACACACATACAGACACACATACAGGCATGCGCATGTACATGCACATACACACATATACACAGATACACACACAGACACACACACATATGCCACTCTCTTTGCTTCTACACAAGTGCTGGTGACCTGAACTCAGGGCCTTGTGCTTGCCTGGTAGACACTTTATCAACAAGACTCATTTTGTCAGCTCCTGTTTGTCAGAAACCATTTAAGGCAGATTAGTTTAGAGACGTTGCTTGTTCATAAATCCACATTTAAGAGTTAGAAGAGGGTGAAGTCAGTGGAATGATGGTTCAGAGGATTCGAAGGTGTTTTAGGTCCTTTTTGGAAGAATAGAGGTTACTTGTACTTTAGGTAGAAAGGGATTGATTCCAGTTAGCATGATGAAGTGAATACTCAGCAGACACATGATAAGTTCTTAAAGACCGGCTAGCAGATGTGTAGTCTTACACCAGAAACAAGATGAATTTGTTCAAGCTTACCCAGTTAGTTTAAATGTGTTCTGGGCATTTTGATAATAATAGAAGTTTTATTTATATTTAAATTTTAAAATCTCATTTAAATTTATTTGTGTGCCTGTGTGTGCGTGTGTGTGTGTGCAAGCCATGGCACATGGGTGTGGAAGCCAGAGGAAAATTTTGGGAGTTAGTTCTTTTTCTTCCATAGGTTCTGGGGGTTGAGCTCATGTTATACTTGGCAGACCTTACACACTGGCCTGATGACTTGATTTTAAGCCCTTTACAGTTCATTTCAGCATGAAGCCACCGTCTCTGAGTTTACAGGTGTGGCTTAGTAAAACCAGTCACTGAAAGAAACATTGAAAGATCAGTGGACTCTCAGTAGGAGAAGTGGTTGTACCATACCAGTCATTCTTCCTATGGGGTTGAGGGATGCTGTCTGGCAGAGGGAGTCATCTGGTGTGAGCTGCATCAGAGAGCTGATCCAGTGCAGAATGTGCTGCATTCCTTCCCCTGTCATGAGAGCTGTCTGTGCTTTTTGTCTGAACCACCTGCCTTCAAGCAGACGCAGGCTAAAGCTGCTGCCATCACTCTCAGCAGCAAGGTTTCATCAGAACACACCAGCCGAATGCTCAGAACCAAAATCATACAAGCTACACGGCCCAGCGTTCTGTGTGTGTGTGTGTGTGTGTGAGAGAGAGAGAGAGAGTGTGTGTGTGTGTGTATGTGTGGTGTGTGTGTTCTTGAGTGGATGTGGTTGGCTCTCCTGCATATGGAAGTCAGAGGACAACCTTGGCTTTTTCTCCTCATCCCCTTCCACCTTACTTTCTTGAGATGGGGTCTCTTATTGAAATGGAACTTGCCCACGCCAAGCTGGCTGGCTGGTAGGTGTCAGGGATCCACCTGCTTCTGTCTCCTCGGTGCTGAGGTCATTGGTGTGCACTGCCATTCTTAGATTTTTAAAATTTTTATTTATTTATTTATTTATTTATTTACATGGGCTCTGGGGATAGAACTCTGAAGTGGAAACTCAAGGGTTCTCTGGAAAGTGGGTTGGTTGGATGGTGTTTTGCTGGGGCAAAACATGAAGGAATGTTTCATTAAAGTGGACACAGGTGTGAAAGGCTTGTGAAAGACTTGTGAAGGAATGTTTCCCTGAAGCAGACACAGGAGAGAGGATGTTCTGCTAAAGCAAGCATGTGAAAGGGCATGTGATGAGAGATTTTTTGCTAATGACACGCATGTATTGGTCTGCCTTATATTGTGTAGTTGAGCTGTATTTGTCGGGATGCCATAGAGAGAAATGCGGACACACCAAAAACTTCTGGTGGCGTCCTGCAGTTTGTTGGCGCCTCCAAGGACTCAGGCTGATTGGACGCATGTGCTGAGGAAAGGGCATGTGGAGGACACGTGATGGTTGGAGGGTATAATTAGGACCTGAGTGACAGGGAGAGAGCTTGGCCTGCTGGTACAGCTAGCTGTGTAACATTTGTGGGTCTCTCGTCTTTGCTGATCTTTGCTTCTCTGAGAGAGGCACAGCTGAGAACTTCCCCTGTGTTTCTGTTGGTCCCTCTTGATGATTGGAGCCCAGGCTGAGGCGTGGCTGTCTCTGATAGGTCATGTCACCACTGTTCCTAACCCGACTCTACTGAACTGGACTGCTGGTGTATCAGTGAGGTGTTTGTGAGTGGACGGAGCTGCCTCTACCAGATAACGTGTGAACTGAACTGCTGATTTCCAGACAACACAGACAGGAGTTGCTACAAAGAAGCTTTCTAAATAGGCCCACTCCCCCTCCCATCCTTTCTTTCCCACTACCTCTGGTGGGTGGTAGGCTTCAAGAAGGTTCAAAGCATTTAACAACCATTACTAAAAATAGGACTTGAAAAAATGAAGTTACAGAACTCGGATCCCATGCCTGCCAGGCAAGCACTTTATTGGCAGATCATCCTCTCCAGACTCACTGTCTGCTCTTTAACACAAAGGTTTTTGAGCCTCTGACTTGAAGTGTGAATTATTGCTTGTTAGGGGCTTAGCTTGCTTGCTTTGAGCTCCTCTAGTAAACTGCCACAGACTTTGTGGCTTAAAATAACAGACATTTATTCTCTCACAGTTCCAGAGGCCATGATGGTGCCGGTGAATGCTCGGAACTTTCTGGAAGCTCTTAAGGAGAGCCTGTGCCATTCCCTTCTCTTGGTTGCTCAGGATAGCCCTTGGCTTGTTAGAAGTATCATCCAGATGTGGCCTCTGGGGCTCTCCCTGTGTATACCAGTGTCTCCAGAGGGCCTTCCTGTAAGGATAACAGTCATTGAAAAGGACTCACTCTAATTTTAGTATGCCCTTTTAACAGGTACAGCTGCAAATATCTTACTTCCAAATAAGGTCACTCTCTGAGGTTGCAAGTGGACAGGGCCTCGTGTGAGATGCACTTGAAGCGACTGCACGAATCCACAAGGCCAGATGAGCTTCTTTAGGGGCTTAGCTAACAGTCCTATGGGTGAGGGAGTGCTTTCAGCTTGTGTCCTCAGTTCGTGTTGTGGGGAAGTATGGTCAATTTCAAGTCCCCTTGAACTGTACTTGGGGCTCCCCAAAGTGTAGAGAGAACTTCCTCTGCGAAGAAAGTCGTCCTCCATCCACTGAGGTGGCTAGTGTAAGATGCTCACTGGCAAGCCAGGCAACCCGAGCTCTAGTCTTGGGTCCCATTGCTCCCAGCAGTTGTCTGCTGACCTCCACACATGCACTGTGGCATGTGCACCACCCACCCAGTAAACATATGTAATCAACTAATAAAAGACCAGAGAACCTATTCTTCTCTACTCTCCTCCCACCTGTCTTGTGCAGGGTAATGCCAGAGGGAGCCGTGGTGGCAAGGAATTTTTTCTGTGTGGTGTGTGCATGGTGTATATGTGTGTGTGCATGGTCTGTGTGTGTGGTATGTGTTTGTGTGTGTTTGGTATGTGTTGTGTGAATGGTGAATGTGTGGTATATGCGCATGGTGTGTACGTGTGGGTGCATGGTGTGTGTGTGGTGTGTGTGCATGGTCTGTGTGTGTGGTATGTGTTTGTGTGTGTTTGGTATGTGTTGTGTGAATGGTAAATGTGGTATATGTGCATGGTGTGTATGTGTGGGTGCATGGTGTGTGTGTGGTGTATGTGCATGGTATGTATGTGTGGTGTGTGTGTATGTGGTATGAGTACATGGTGCATATGTGTGTGTATGACATGTATATGTGTGTGGTGTGCGTGATGTGTGTGTGTGTGACTGTGTATATGAGTGTGTGGTGTGTGTGTATGGTGTATAGGTGTGTGTGTATGTGTAGTGTGTGTCTTCTTGAGTGGATGTGGTTGGGTCTCCTGCATATGGAAGTCAGAGGACAACCTTGGCTTTTTCTCCTCATCCCCTTCCACCTTACTTTCTTGAGATGGGGTCTCTTATTGGCATGGAACTTGCCCAGGCTAACCTGGCTTGGTGGTAGGTGCCAGGGACAAGCAGTAGGTATCTCTACACCAGGAGGTGGGGTCATCAGGTGCTTGGGAGTCCTGAGCATCTGCTGTGCAGAGCAGAGGAGGATGTCCAGAGATCTATGGCAATCAACTATCAGAGAAAGGCAACCCCAGGTGGGAATCCAGGTACAGTATTCCCTGCTTAAGAGAGAATCACTGTTGGAAGTAGCAGACATGTCTCTTGATGACAAGTTGAACTGATCTGGGGTGACTGTCACCTGAGGACTGTGGCAGCCTGGGCTTGGGAACAAACAAATAAGGCTTGACCATTAGTATCTTTATAATGTAGATGTGAGTGTCCCTGGTACTCAGGGAAGTAGAAGAGGACAGAATACAAACCCAGCAGGGGAGGGAAAGGCTGTCAGCATCTTGTCATTCCAGGCACCGTGCACCTGCCTCTGATCACATCTTTCCAGGTTGTGTGTACTCGCCCCTGATATCATCCCTCCCTCTGCAGCCTTTCCTTTGTCTCTTGCATGTATTTGTGTGTTCTTAAGCTATGTAGGTACAATGACAAGGTATAAAACAAACATAAAATTAACGGCTTTACTTTATGGCTGTATGGCTTAGCTATCAGTTGACAAAGCAAACTGAGAGGACGCTTTGTTCTTGATGACTGATAGAAAGGAACTGGGCTTGTGGCTTGTTCTAGATCCCAAGTGTATAATGGGTTTAAATATTCTCTTTCTTTGCTTCAAGGATTTTGACTCTTTCTTCTCTGCAAAAGAAGAGAATATTATTTATTCATTCCTTGGTCTGGCTCCCCCTCCTGGATCAAAGGTAAGCTTGGATGCCCTGTGTGGTTTGGTACAGGTTATAATAACAAGATAGAACTGGCAAACATCAGTGGTCATCAGTGAAACTCTAAGACAACATGATTTTTAGTTTTTGACTTACAGAATGCTTCAGAATTTACATGTCTCCCTTCTGTGGTGGGTACTCAGCTTATCTCTATACCATTCTGATGCATATGTGTTTGTGTGTATACCTGTGCATATGTGGATGTGTGTGCATGAGTGTGTGTGATGTTTGTGTGCATTTGTGTGTGTATCTGACAAACTGACAGAAGCCGTCACGTTTGATGACAAATTAAAACAAGAACCATGTGTGAAATGAGAAAATTTGCTCCCTCACTGTGGCACAGTAAACAAAAAACTGAGTCAATAAAAATGTTTACATAATTATCTGTAAAATCATCAAATTTATTTTTTGAAGAACTCACAAGCAGGACTCCTAATTAGTAAGGCTTAATTAATTAATTATTAATTAATTAATAATGGTGAAATGTTGATATAATGTATATGCATATTCAGATACATAATATGTCATGACTAACAAACCAGACTCGGCACATCTGGGAAGGGCCTGAAACGTCTACATTTTGAAAAATAATATGGAGTAGGTGGTGGAACCCCAATTTGAAAAAAAATCTTCCTAAAATGTGCTACATCAAAATTAAAGAAATACATGGCTATGTCACTTGAAACAAATAACAGAAGTTATGATCACTAACCTATAGTTCTTTATTGTCTGATAACAGATAAAACTCTTGTTTTAAAAATAAGTTTTATTAGTAAGATAGTGTTGCGGCATGCCTTTAATCCCAGAACTTGGGAGGTAGAAAAAGGTGGATCTCTGAGTTCCAGAAAAGCCAAAGCTACACAGAGAAACCCTGTCTCAAGAAGACTCGGCCATTTTTAATAAATAATAATTAATACATTAAAAAATAAATTCTATTTATGATTATTGTTTGTGTACAAAATTGTGAGTGCATGCATGTCACAAATGCATGCACATTTGTACACACACACACACACACACACACACACAAGCACATACATACAAGTGCCTTGTGGTTGCTGAAAGACAACTTTGTGGAATTGGTTCTCTTCTCCCTTTGTATGGGCTTCAGGGATCAAATTCAGGTTTCCACCTATGTTTGGTAAATGCTATTTTTTTTCACCCGTTGACCCCTCTCACTGGCCCCATACAATTCTCTTTAATTAAAAAAATGTGTATGAGTGTTTTCCCTGCATATATACCTGTGCACCATGTGTGCATCTGGTGCCCTTGGAGGCCAGAAGAGGGTATCAAATCCCTGGGGGCTAGAGTTACAGATGGTTGTGAGCCACCATGTAGGTGCTGGACTGGAAATTGAACCCATATTCTCTCTCTTTTTTTTCTTTTTCGTCTTTTTTTTTTTTTTTTTTCGTTTTTTTTTTTTTTGTTTGTTTGTTTGTTTTTATGAGACAGGGTTTCTCTGTGTAGCCCTGGCTGTCCTGGAACTCACTCTGTAGATCAGGCTGGCCTCGAACTCAGAAATCCACCTGCCTCTGCCTCCCAAGTGCTGGGAGCAAATTTTTTTTTTTTTCCTGGAACTCACTGACACAGAGAGACTAGGCTGGACTTGAACTCAGAAATCTCAGAAATCCGACTGCGTCCGCCTCCCACGCACTGGCATTAGAGCAGTGCGCCACCACACACTCGCAGCAGTGAGGGCTCTTAACTACCAAGCCATCTCTTCAGATCATCCATAAAATTCTTCTGTGTTTCATTTTAGCAAGTATCAATGGACAGTATCCAACTATAGTGAAGCTGGAGTTCTGCCCTAGTTAGCAGAGACAGATAATCAATGTTACATACATGTTGACAGAGACGATACTAGAGCTCCACATCTGCAGTCACACTGCTACAATGTGGCTATTCCATGTCAGTATCAGTGCATCCTGGTGGTTACTGTCCTCAGGGAGTCACCTCAGGATAGCATAACGGACTCTACAGCAGCACCAATATCAAGACTGCTGTCATGGATTTTTCTCTTAGGAAAAATATTTGTTTAGTGAATAAGACACAAGTGATATCTCAAGCTTTGGGTTTGTTTTGAGACAAGTGCTCACTGTGTAGATTAGGCTGACTTTGAACTCACAATTTTCTACTTGAAACTGCCCCAGTACCAGGGGCCAACCCTCTGAGATAATGTGATTTACAGCCCAAAGTAACTTATGATGACATGTTTTGATACTGTTTCTGTAATGGTGATCAGCATGTAACAAATGTCAAAATATTTAAATGAATGCCAGTCACCTGAGGAAGGGACCACCACCCTACCAAGTTCAGGTGCTTTGAGTGAAAGGCCTATGAGAGGTTGGATCAGAAGACTTAGAGGAGACATGTCCAGGGGACTGTTGAAGTAGGGATTTGAGCTTCTAAAGATGTTCTGGAATTCTCCAGTTTGAAAGATAAGCAACAAAGACAACAAACAGCACTGAATGTTACATTGTAGTTCAGGTCACACAGAGAGAAGCACATAACAAGAGATAAAAGACAAAGGAGTAGAATGGGAGAAAGGCCAGACCCAGACACAACAGATCTGCTGCATGCGTAGCAGGAGTTCTAGGACCCCAGAGGTCAGACACAAGAGATCTGTGTGCAAGAGTTCTGGAAAGAGGGAAGCACCTGGGAAGGAAGGACACTGATGCTGGTGGATGAGTTTCTCACATCCTCCTGCAGCCAGTGGGGAGTGTCTGAGAGTCAGACACTATGAAGAGTCCCGGGAAGGTGGACATAAAAAGGCTTGTACTGAGGAAGGAAACCTCTAGGTGGGCCCCACTGTTGTGTGTTGAATAAAATGAAGGCTAAAAATAAGAATAATTCAGTTAGTTAAAAGATACAGAAGAGAGCCATGTCCTCAAGAGAATTTTCAAGTGTTTTCAACTATTTGGTGTAGGTGACAAAGTCTGAGGAAGCATCTTCCCTTCCCAATGGAGATGTAGCAGGAGAGGCAGAGGGTGCAGAGGCAGAGGTAAGGCCTGGTGCTACCAGTGTCCTCAGGGTGGCTGATGGTCCTGACATTTCTTTATTTTTTGTCTACCTATGTATCTATGTCTGTTTGTCTGTCTATCTATCTTCTACATCTATCTTATCTAACTCATCTTCTATCTGTCTGCCTGTCTATCATCATCTATCAATCATCTGTCTCTATCAATCATCTATATCTTCCAATCAATTGATCAGTCTATCTGTTATCTATCAATCATCTATGAGTTATCTCTCTATCATCTATATAATCTATCATCTATTCTGTGTCTGTGTATCATCTACCTAACATCATCATTATCTATTGAGTCTTTTATCATCCATCCATCTACCCATCCATCCATCCTCCCACCTGCCATCCATTTATCCATCCATCCATCCATCCATCCATCCATCATCCAGTTTACTTGTTAATCTGTCTACCTTATTCATTTATGTCCATCCGTCTATGCACCTGTCACCTTTACTGGCTTTAAACTCAGTTCCCCGCACTCAGCACTTTATGGCTGCAGCATGCATGCAGTCAGTCTGTTAGCAGTTTGGGGGTGTTGGGGAGCTTGTGTTGGCATCTAAATGACCTTGTGCAGAGGAGGTCTCTGCTGGTGTCACTTATGTGCCCTGGTGGAAATGAGAGGCATGGCTTACCCTTTGACTTGAGAGCTTACTGAAGGTCAGTGATGCCTTAAGTTTCTTTTCTAAACAGGGAACAGAGAAGGCCGAGGAAAGTGGAGAAACTGAGGCACAGAAAGAGGGCAGTGAAGACACTGGTGAATCCCAAGAGAAGAAGGTGAGTGCTTGCTCTATTCACAGTAGTCTCTCTGCACCTTTTCCATTGCTGAGCTCCTGGAAGGTGCTGGGAATTGTGCCGTGTGCTGGGTCACGGCTTTGAGAAAGATCGCAGATGCTGAAAGCTTAGCTGTGAGGAACCAGCTATTCATCCCTGCTTTACTGCTGTGGTCCAGGTGTGAGAGGGCCAGAGGGAGGACCCTGAGCCAGGCTTGGTGGAGAACAATCAGTGTAGGCCTCAGTGATCATCATGTGTTCACAGATAAATCATATTCATGTTCCTGTCAGACAAGGGTGTCTTATTCCTTGGTCTTCAATGACTACTAACCCTGCATATAGCTTCCCATGAGCCTCCTGGGGAAAAAGAGCCAGGGAATTCACATGCTGTTGAAACAGCAACAGGAACTTGAGGACTGAAGCCCAGCACTGGGAAAGGAACTCACTGAATTCAGCATCCAGGGGACCAACAGGTCCCAGGGAGTCTGAGGCATGCATGGGATCTGATCCTAAAGAGATTTGCTGTTCAAGGACAGTCAGATGATCAACGATGTGTGGGATTCTCTAAGCACCAGAGCAGTGGGTGTGGGGACCACTTGCAGAACTTGGGAATTTGGCTGACAAGACATAGGGGTGGTGTTGGCTGCCCAGCAGTCTTGTGGGTTGGGGTGGGCTGCAGGCCCCAGGGTGAGCCTCCTGACTGGAGAATGTCAATAGGGACATCATGAGAGCTTTACAAAATGGTGGAATTATCACAACTGGCTCATGTTTGTGTTGGCTCTTATCAAGGTAAAGTTACCTTACGGAAACAGTCAAAATATTTTGAGTCGTGTTGGTTGCCAGCTGGTTCTACTCATCTGAAAACCCAAAGCCCCGGGCTCAGTGATAATGGTTGGGGTCTCATCACACAGAAGTGTCTTTTTAAAAGCCAGTGTGGATGTAGCTCCAAAATAGTTGCAGGCCTAAGTCTGGGCTAAGGGCCTGAGACTCAGGGGACACCCCAGTGCTCTCTCTCTCCTGCTAGTTCTAGTGCCAGCTGCTCTTTCAGGCCACACTGGCAGGCTCCAGCATCCATGTCTGACACTCGTCACTACAGACACCTGTCCTTGGTACTGTCCCAGTGCCGTGTCAGTGCCCTGAGTCTTGGCTGAGTTCCCAACAGAAAATAGCTGTTGTGGCAGGTCTGAGACTTCTCATTGCCCATGTTTGCCCCTGGTGGCTCCTGTGGAAGACTGAACAGCAGCATCACATGGATAATATGACACTCACAGTGCCGGTTCCCACCCAGTCTGCACCTGGCTTCCTTGACCTGGCAATTGCAATCTTTATAAGTCTATGTGATTATTTTCTAGCCACAAAATCCAGTTCAAGTATTTTGTATAGTTGACTTTTTAACAGCTGCCTGGTTCAGAAACTGTCTAATTCTGTGAGTGTATGTTGGGAAGCTTTTAAAATTAGGATATTGTACCTCAACCTAAGAAGGATTGGAGGCAGGAGTGGCATTTGTTAAACATTCATATATTCATTTCACATTCATTCAATTCACATTTTATCAGTCGATTGAGTGATCACCCCATGCCAGACAGAACTTCAGTGACTGGAGGGAGCCATGGGAGGCAGAATCCTGCCCTGACAGGAAGCCTGCTCTCTGAGAGCTGCGACAGACATCTCCAGGGCCCTTGAAGTTACTTCTGGGGACATTTCTATAAGAACACTGAGTGGGTGACTGTTTCTATTTAGTACATATTCCAAGGAATTGGGTCAGTTTAAGTACCAATAAGGAGTGTCCAGTCCCTCTCCTGTTACCAACAGTTACCTAAGGTTGAGACCAGCAGTTGCTGTGGTACCAACCCCACCCCGTGCCCTCCAAGCACCATTTTTAATGACACCTTGTTTCACTTGGATTTAGGAAAATATAAGACCCTATAGAATTGATAATTCCATGCTGTATATGATGGATTTTAATCTGTTGACATGAGATTAGGAAGAAAACGAATGTTTTTTGAGAGGCAGAGAGTAGGTATCAGGCCTCATCTGTTCTTGCTCCTGGACATGTGTTTATTGAGTTTACATCTTGGCTCCACCAGTGTCAGAATCCTAGAGATCCTGATAATCAATAAGGGACAGATCACACCCCCAGGGAGCACACAGGACAGAAAGATGGACACCTCAGTGATGGCTGTGGTAGCCAGTCTGAGGGCCTGTAATTCAGTCTTCTGGGTTTGGAAATGTCTTCCCTGCAAACCTTATTTTGAGTGGCTGCTGATGTAAAAAAGGACTTCATGGGATTCAGTTTGGCTGAAGGGGGAGGGAGGAGTTGGGAAGGGGGAGGGATAGGCAGGGGCCAGACAGCTTTTAGCCATTGTTTTAAACAATAAAGAAGATGTTGCAGGTTTGAGAACTGCCTCTGGGATTCCCAAAGTGTGAGCACCTTTGGGTGTGGGGAACAAAGGCTCTTTAAAAGGTCCTTTAAAGGTTTCTGGGGATAGCTTGGAACGGGAGAAGGTACCATTCCTTATGACCCAGCCTGTGGTCTGGGAGCCACGAAGGCAAAAGGGGGTTAAATAAGAGACTAAAGTCATCCTGGAGTCTGGGCCTCAGGGAGATGCACCTGCCTCAGCAGCACAAGGGAGGGACTGCAGGTCCATGGCTGGCTATTGCTGCGGCTCTAACTGAAGAGAGGCAGGCTGTCGGGCGATGGCAAGGTTTTAAGGTCTGTAGACAGCAGCCATGCCAAGGCCATGGGTTTGAATAATAAATGAGGGGATATGAAAGAAGAGAAGGGGGAAATGAAGTCATTATAATCTCAACATTATTTAAAAATGATTATCATTGTGCCATGGCGCACGTATAGAGGTCAGAAGACAACCCCGTGTGGACGGTTCTCTGTTCCACCTTTATGTGGGGTACGAGGATTGAACTCAGCTCATCCGGCTTGTACAGCAAGCTCTTCACCCACGGAGCCGCCTCGCCTCGCCTCGCTGGCCAGTGGCTTTTAGGAACAGGTTTCCAGCTGAAGTAAAGGCACGCTTAAAGGGATATAAAGGCAGAAGTGACATTTTGTTTTGTTGTTCTTTAAAAACTTAGCTGCTTGCATCTCTGAACTGCGTGTTGTTAGGTCACCATGGCCACATGTCTCATGCGGTGGGAATACGTGATGTTCTACTCGTGCGACAAGGTTCTATGTTATTATAGCTTGTTTATCTTAAAAATTCAATGTAAGTCTTACTCCATTTTTTTTCTTTGTGGACCTAAGGAGGAAGAAGAGGGACCTAAGGAAGAAGGAGAGACAACAGAAGAGGTAGGGTCTTCCATCTTTAATGATTTCAATAGCCGAGTGAAAACATTTGCTGATGACACTGATGTAGCTTTTGCTACATTCCTCTCATGTGTATTTGTGGTGGTGGTGTGTATGTTTATGTTTGTGTGTGTGTGTGCATGTGGCAGCTGAACACCAATGTCAGATGTCTTCAGCCACTCCCCACTGTCTTTCATGTGACAGGTGTCATGAGAGCCCTTAGCTCTGGCTTGGTATGTTGTTCCCATTGGTGCTTATACTTCTGAATAATGACGTGGCTTTGTATAAACTAGACGGAAGAGGCGACAGAGGGAGGAGCAGAGGGAGAAGCTGAAGAAGAGGAACCCGAGGAAGAGGCAGGAGAAGGGGAAGATTCTTAGGCCTTTCAGGCTTGTGCTTCAACTTTCCCAGGTTAGTTCCTGTGTGTCCTGTGTGTCCTGTCACAGGTGTACCTCTCCTGCCCAGCTCTGTGCACTGCAGGCTTCAGCATCTGCCATGTCCATGGCTTGGCACTAGGGCATGATGGGAAAGGAATGAAGAAGGGTTAGTGTGCACATACTTCCTCCTCTACATGATCTTTATTTAAGAGCTGGCACAGAAGCAGCTCTCGGTGTGGTCTGTCGTGACGCCTTTACGAGCCAGCACGCTTGCATGTCCACAGCATGACTGATTTCATTACTGATGGTGCTGACTGCAAACCTCATCTGAAAGTCACCGAGCTAGCTACTGCTTCATAAGAGACAACTGCTGCTGCTGTACATGTCAACTAGGGACTGCACAGTCTGTCTTCACTTCTTAATATCAGCTGAATGCTTGTGTGGACACACTGTGGACCAGGAACACTTGTGTGGACACACTGTGGACAAGGAACACTTGTGTGGACACACTGTAGACCAGGAACACTTGTGTGGACACACTGTGGACCAGGAACACTTGTGTGGACACACTGTGGACCAGGAACACTTGTGTGGACACACTGTGGACCAGGAACACTTGTGTGGACACACTGTAGACCAGGAACACTTGTGTGGACACACTGTGGACCAGGAACACTTGTGTGGACACACTGTGGACCAGGAACACTTGTGTGGACACACTGTGGACAAGGAACACTTGTGTGGACACACTGTAGACCAGGAACACTTGTGTGGACACACTGTGGACCAGGAACACTTGTGTGGACATACTGTGGACCAGGAACACTTGTGTGGACACACTGTAGACCAGAAACACTTGTGTGGACACACTCCAGGAACACTTGTGTGGACACACTGTGGACTAGATACACTTGTTTGGACACACTGTGGACTAGATACACTTGTGTGGACACACTGTGGACTAGATACACTTGTATGGACACACTGTGGACTAGATATACTTATGTGGACACACTGTGGATTAGATACACTTGTGTGGACACACTTTACCAGAAACACTTGTATGGACACACTGTGCACTAGATACACTTGTGTGGACACACTGTGGACTAGATACACTTGTGTGGACACACTGTTTACCAGGAACACTTACGTGGACACACTGTGTACTAGATACACTTGTGTGGACACACTGTGGACTAGATACACTTGTGTGGACATACTGTGAACTAGATACACTTGTGTGGACATACTGTGGATCAAGAACACTTTTGTGGACACACTGTGGGTCAGGAACACTGTGGACACACTGTGTACTAGATATACTTGTGTGGACACACTGTGGATCAGGAACACTTGTGTGGACACACTGTGTACTAGATACACTTGTGTGGACACACTGTGGACTAGATACACCTGTGTGGACACACTGTGGGTCAGGAACACTGTGTGGACACACCAGACTAGGAGACATTTGGAAGCTTTTGCTTCCTTGTTTTAAATGTCTGTTGGGGATAAAACAGTAATTATGTAATTCTCTACAGGTAGGTAAGTACCACATGATTATATTAATGGGATAATGGCAGTATACAGTAACAGGGAATATGAAGGGCGTGGTGGGATCCTCAGGTATCAGAGGCTAAGTGAAAACCCTAGAGATCACTTTGTGCTGTGAAAGCAGCTGGCTTCCTGAGACAGGAGGACAACACATTTGCAAAAAGGAGTCACTGTTCTCATCTTTGTGACCCACTCTGAGGCAGCAGGTCTTTTAGTGAGCATCCTTACAGTTTTTCTGCCATGGCTTTAAAAAAAATTGAAGTGTTTTAGTCTCTCTCCTGTCTATATCACTCCTGTACTAAAAGAGATGAGCCTGACTTCCTACTACAGCCATGAGAATGGCTGAGGAGGACACAGCAAGAGATACATACTCCAGCACACAGTAGGGCATCAGCAAGGGCCTGTGATGAGACTTGGTGATGAAAAGGGTTCATGTAGAGATGGAAAAAGAACTCCTTGGCACTCTGAAGTTGCTTAAGGAACAGCTGTGTACTGAAGAAGAAGGCAGACAACAGACCAGGTGGGGGTCTGCCATCTTGAATGGTTGGCTTAATCAGCTGAGTGATAACATTTGCTGGTGTCACCAGTAGAGCCTTTGCTACATTCCTGTGTGTGTGTGTGTGTGTGTGTGTGTGTGTGTGTGTGTGTGTACAGAGTGAACATTCTGTCTCAACATTATCATGGACAAGAAGCCAATATCAAAAAGGTTAGTATGTTCTTAGGACATCTTGAAGCTGGTGGGAATGGCTATCACAGTTTGTTATCGGACCATAAGAGTATAATCTTCCATTTATATTACACAGGACTTGATGTCTCCCCCTAACCCCCATGTTTCTTTTATGTTGTTGATACACATCAGTGCCACCTGGCCACAGACCTCTACTTTGTTTTGTTGTTTGTTTTCTTGAGATAGGGTTTGTCTCTATTGCCCTGGCTGTCCCAGAGCTTACTCTGTAGACCAGGCTGGCATTGAACCTCAGAGATCCACCTGCCTTTGTCTCCTGAGTGCTGGGATTAAAGGCAAGCACCACCACCACCACCACCACTGCCACCACCACCTAGTTACAAACCTCTACTTTAAGATCAACTGTCTGTCAGATTTTGGTAACGGCTCCATTGTTAAGGAATGAACTTGGACTCATATTTGAGAATTTTATAAAATTCCATCTGGAGAACTTGTGAAAAATGCAAAAATTATTAATACTTATCATCAATCTAGGAGCAAAGCAAATTGCCACAGAGGCAGAGAGCCACAGGGCCACAGGACCACAGGGCCACAGAGCCACAGGTCACAGAGCCACAGAGGCAGAGAGCCACAGGGCCACAGGGTCACAGAGTCATAGAACCACAGAATCACAGGGCCACAGAGCCACAGAACCACATGGCTACAGAGCCACAGGGCCACAGAGTCACAGGGCCACAGGACCACAGGACCACAGGACCACAGGACCACAGGACCACAGGGCCACAGAGCCATAGGGCCACAGGTAGCCTCCCAAGTACTGCAAATCCATTGGTACTCATGCCACTTGCAGAGTTCCTTAAAAACTACGCAGTTCTGATGAGATGACCATGAAATCCTGAATATGAAATGGCACTATGGAGGGAGAAGCCTTAGTGTGTGGTCATTGTCCAGGTTCAATTCCAGAGTTAAAATGAAAGCAGTGTAGCACTGTGCAGAGCATCTGGTGTGTTTCCCTGAGGGATTTAGGTCAGAATCCAGCTTGAAGTAATCTGTTTCAAACTCTGAACACCAGGATGTGAAGGAGTGAACCAGGCAGCACCTCAGATTTCACCCTTGATTCCTACTTTCTTCAACTGTGTCACGGCTGATAGCAGGATCCATGTCCCTGGGAACCATTCAGCTTCCAGGAGCAAGCCTGTCTCCGTGCTGGGAGACTTCACACTCACTCAGGTTGAAGACACAACCTGCTGGAGAACATAGCAGTGAACAGAGCTGTGAAGACACTCTCCTGTCCAGTCTAGTGTTAGAATCCAAACCATGCTTGAGTCTGAGAGCAATAGTGCACAGCATTCAGATTCTGATTTGTTGTTTGTTTTTTGTCTTTTGATACAGAATCTCATTCAGTCACCCTGGCTGGCCTTGAACTCATGAACTCACAGAAATCCTCCTGCTTCTGGGATGGCACAGTGGCACATGCCCAGCACAGCATTCAGAATTGAATTCCTCTATGTCCTGAGGCTGGACAGATGGCTCAGTGGTTAAGAGTACTTGCTGCTCTTACAGAGTATTCAAGTTTGGTTCCTAACACCTAAACTGCCTGTGACTCAAGTTCCAAAGGATCCTATGCCCTCCTGTGGCATCTATGGGCACCCTCACATACACATGTACACATGTGCATAAACATACAAAAGTAACAAACAAATAAACAACACTGCTTCTCAATGCACACCATTCAACACTGCTTTCTAATGGAGCCTTGCACTGTTGAAATTACCACTCAGAGACTCGGTTGAAGATGCAACTGCTCTGCCTTCCACTAACAAATAGTTGGGAAGCTATAGAGACTTTGCCTTTCTTCTGGTGTTTGGTATATGTTAGATCTGACAGCCAGGACAAACCTGGCTTGGTTCTCATGAAGGAACTTTATTTTCTCTTCTTTACTTGGGGCCACAAATGGTAAAATGTGGCCCTGCCTTCCTGGTTTGTGTGTTGGATAGTGAAGATTGCAGTGAGCACTCTGTCTTTAACAGTCTTCTCACGATATTTCCTTCCTTTTAGAATATCCGAGCCGCGAAGCCACATTTGAACTCTGTCTTCTCCGTTAACTCAACGAAATACTTGGCTGGAAGCCAGCGCTCTTCCCTCAGCATACCTGGGTTCACCGAGGACTCGTGCTCTCTGAAATAGCTAGGTGTGTGTGTATCTTTATCTCACTGTGTCAGCATGAGGCTGAATGTGAAGACTGCACACATACTGTGCCTACAGATTTTTGGTCTTTGCTTAATTTTTGTTTCTTTGCTATGCACAAGTAGACCTTCTTGTTAATACTCTGCAAACAGGATCTTGAGGCATAGTTTCTCTCTGTGATGCGGCAGGAGGATTTCTTTGTGTACTGCTTGTTTTAGGTTCGGCTTTCAAGACAATACACTTCCCAGAGAGCAATCATAAATAAAGATTGATAGCAAGAATCTATCTGGTCTTATTCCCCTCCCACCCCCACACCTTTCCTGGTTCATCTCTCTGCCTCTTTGTGAACTTGCTCTGTCTGTTCAGACTAAGTCCTGTGTACCTCAAGGTAGATTGGCTCAGGTTTTCAAGTGGCACTGGTTACTGTGCACACTGTGTGGAGCCTGACTGAACTGTAGCACTGACACCCATACATGCAGGGTTGCGGCCAGGACAAGGTGTCTGCAGCTTCATGGTCTTTGTATGATTTTGGCTGCAGGGACCTCTCTGATCCCCTGGCTGCTGATTGGTTTGCAGGGTCAGCAACAGCTGACTGCTCTGGATAGATTGGACCACATTACTCTGCTTACCTGCCCATGTTACTTTATCAGAGATATTTTCTTCCACGTGACATTCTGTGGCTCTCCCTTTCCCTTGCCATTCTGTGCAGGGATGGATGCCTCTGGCTCTGGGGGGTGGGGTTAAGGGTAGGGAAGACTGGGCTCCTGTCTTTGCTGTGTTGTTCCCTCTTGTCACAGTCATCCTGTTAGTGTCTCATGGAGTGAGGTGAACTTCCTTCAGCTGAGACGTGTGCTGTTTACAGTTTACTATGTAGCTACAGCAGTCACAGGGAAACCGGAAACTCTGGAAAATAATCTCTTTTCTCGTTACCTTGGAAACAAAAAAGAGACGTTTTTGAGGAGAATTAGTCCCTTCCCCAATCACTGAAGTAGCTTTCTTTTAAAAATATTTCACTCTCTGCTAAAAGCAAGGTAGGCAAAAGACTGGCGATAGGGAATCTTAGTTGATTAAAAGTGAATCCCCCCTTATTTTTTTTGCCTCATTGCACTGAATTGTATTCTTGTTTAAAAAGCTAGTATTTTTTTTTTTTAAATCAACAGATTGATGTCCATTTTATTGGTGCTTAGGGCAGATGTTCGGTCCTTACTTGGCCAAGTAGGAATGAGGTAAACTAAGGTCACTGCCAGTTGACCTTTAGTTCATGATTTCTTGAGCAGGAGGTGGAGGCCGGTGGGTCCTGGGGCCTCACTGACCAGCCAACCTATCCTGGGGAGCAAGCCTTGCTTCCAGCAAGGGGTCATGTCTTGAGAAGCAAGGACAGCTCCTGAGGAACGAGGTTGAGGTTGACCTCTCCTTCACGAGTATGTGCAGCCCAAATAACTCAAAATTCCACGTTGAAAAAAAGGAGGACCCTTCCCCCCTTCCTCAATAAATTGGCTAATTTTGTGGTCATCTGATAGGATTAAAGAGATTGGTCTAAAGAAGGCCTGAGCATTCAAGGTAAGATTTTTTAATTAGAAAAACCAGTGACACAAAAGCTAATTTGTTTCTTTAAGCCTGAGTAGTTCTTGCCACTATTCCCTGGGGAGGGTCCTCTCTCCTGCTTGTGCAAGAATCTACCTCACACACTAAGGACCACTAGGGGGCGACAGAAGACAAGTTTCGTGGTCTAGTGCTGTGGCCCTAAGGGCCAGCTGCCTGCTTGTCTGTGTACTTCAGGATGAGATCATTGAGCAGCCAAGGTGTGTTTACCGAGGAAGAGAACAGGCAAAACTAAAACCTCCACACAACAGCGAGCTGACAAGCACATCATTCACAATGCTTTAATCGGAGATAATGTGCAGGTCTAAAATTGGTATATGTGTACATATTAATAAATTACATGCAAACACATACATAGAAAATACTGGGTTCCATGGTGACATTTGCACACTTACCTGTCATGCATTTTCTGCTGTTCCCCGTTATTGTACTGTCTCTCATGTCCCCCATTCTGCCTTCTGCAAGTTTCCATGTTCTCAAATTCTTTTTTTCTTTAAATAGGTATGGGTATTTTACCTTCATATGACTGCACCACATTAGTAGTACCTGGTCCCCAGGGAGTCAGATCCCCTAGGACTGGAGTTACAGACACCTACAAGCCACTGTGGCACTGTGGGGGATGGGAATCGATTCTTGGTCCTTTGAAGAGTCACTAGTGCTCATAACTACTGAGTCATCTCTCAAGTCCCCTCAAAGCTTTAAAACTTATTAGTTACTTATGTGTGTGAGCCCGCATTAGTTCATGTGCACCTTGTGTGTACAGGTGCCCGAGGAGGCAACAAGATGGTGTGGAATCCCCAGAACTGGAGTTCCAGACAGTTGTGAGCTGTCCTGTGGGTGGGATCCAAACCTGGGTCCCCTGCAGGAGCAGTGGGTGCTCTTAGCTGCTGAGCTATGTCTCCAGCCCAGTTCTTAAAAACTTCAGAGCAGGCAAGCGATCCGCTTTCCCATGCTTGTGTTCCACAGGAGTCCACGCTAACTCCATCAGCCCTGTGTTGGCAATTTTGATAAAGATTCTCGATCTTCCTGAAACCACAGGGTGGTTCCAAATACCTGAATACCTGGTGTCTTAGTTAGGGTTTTACTGCTGTGAACAGACACCATGACTAAGGCAACTCTTATAAGGACATCATTTAATTGGGGCTGGCTTACAGGTTCAGAGGTTCAATCCAGTATCATCAAGGTGGGAGCACGGCAACATCCAGGCAGGCATGGTGCAGGAGGAGCTGAGAGTTCTACATCTTCATCTGAAGGCCGCTAGTGGAAGACTAACTTCCAGGCAGCTAGGGTGAGGGTCTTAAGCCCACGCCCACAGTGACACAGCTACTTCAACAAGGCCACACCACCCAAATAGTGCCACTCCCTGGGTCGAGCATATACAAACCATCACAGCTGGAAATATATTTCTGACCCGAGCCAAAGCATCCTCTTATGGCTTCCTGAAGCTTTTGGCTTTCTTTCTTCTCTCCTCCAATTTTTTTTCCCTTCCAAAGTGCTTGGTTTTGGTGTTTTTCAGTATTAGAAGCACAGAATTGTGACCTCTTTAAGGTGTGTTAGTACCCTGTGGTGTTGTTTAAACTAGAAGCCTGGGGGTGCTCGAACACACAGTTTCTTCTATGATGCAGACTCAAGCTGGTGGGACTCCAGTATGGATGTTATGGAGTTGGGGAAAGGCTTAATGTGGGGGTTCCTGTCAAGGTCAACGTTGTTGTGGATTCAACATCTGGTTCTTGCCAGCACAGCTGCTCAACACCTTCTCCAGGATGGACTTGTGAGAATCCAGGTTGTGGCGGGAGTTACAGCAGCACCAGTGCCTTTCCTGTTAATTTTGTTGTTGATTTTGATCGATTGCATCCTGCTGTGAGTCAGGCTCCCCAGTAGAAAGCCTCACAAACTCACTGACAGCAGCTGGTGAAGGTGCAAGCCATCCTGTGATGGGCGGAAGGAAAATGGAAGCATCTGTGTTTGTATATGAGCTACAATGTCTGGAAGCCCAAGAGCAGAATATGAGAAGTATGCCTCACCTCAGGGCCAGGCCACCAGTCTTGTTCCACTGGGGTCTCTGACTTTGATAACAGCCCATCCTGGACAATGCTTGGCACAGACATTTGGGAGAATGAACCTTGTCCTCCAGAGCTCCACCTTTCCTGACCCTTTCTGGGTCTTTGTTCTGCCAGTAGTGTCAATGCTGCTGCCTTCGAGACAAGTCCTGGAGCAAGGTGACTGTTCATGTGCTGGCCCATGCTCTGGCGTCTTAGCTCATCTCCCACTGGGTGCTTCTCTCACCTGTATCTGAGTGACCTGCTGTGGTGGACATCCTCTGCCCTGTTACAGAGGGAATGGAATTCCTGTCAAAGTCTCAGGTTCTGGAGAGCAGAAACTGAAACGGTCAGCGCCTTTTCTAGTCTGATTGTCCATGGGTATATCCTACTGAAGGGGCTCTCAGAAATTATTTAGTTATGCTCAGTTGCTAGCAACCACTGACAATTGCCACGGGCTCCTGGAGGCAGTTTTTAAGCCATGAAAATTTCTGCTTGGGAGTAACTCAAGGAGGTAAAATGTGTCTAATTCTCAGGGAATTTTTGGTTGATTTTGTATCAGGTTAGTTTTCTCTGTGGGTCCTTACCAAAATATTTGTCTAGGGATCCTAACAACCCCAGTAGGCTAGACTTAGGAGACCATCCCCAGCATCCTCCAACAAATGGAGGGCTGTAACACTGGCTACTCTTCTATATGACCCAGGTTCAATTCCCAGCATCCACATGTGTGGTGGATAGCCCTAGCCTCTTGTTGTCATGGTAACTCCACTCCTGGGAGGGGCTGCGAAGGAGGAGTGAATCTTGTAAACCTTCTGTCCAATCAAATTTGTTAAATAAAGGCTACAGCCAGTGATTGGGCAGTAGAAGAGGAGTGGGAGGAGCCAGAGGCAGGAAAAGGGAGGAGAGGAGGAGAGAGAAGAAGAGAAGGCGGCGTGAGGAGAGTTGGGAGTTGGTCGAAGCTAGAGGGCAGTTGTTGGAGAGAGAGAAGACGAAGAAGGCCTTGACCTAGGAAACCGCAAGTTGTTAAGAGCTCTCATAGCCGGGGAATAGTGTAGTTTAATGGTAAATCTGCCCAATCTAGGCATGCAGCATTCATTTGATACTTATTGACTTGTGTCGTTATTCTCTGGACTCCCTATGGGCAAAAGATTTACCGCAACAAATTGGCGCCCAACGTATTATTTAGAACTCAACTAACTTGAGACAAAAGAACAAAAGAAAAGTTACAAAGTACCAAAACTTCCCCAACGGCCAAGGTCAGGAGCAGCACTCAGCTTACAGCTGGGCTTGCTCACTGCCCTGTGAAAACTGAAAGAAGGGTCTTCCGAAAATTCAACAGTGAAACAAAAGTTATTGTAGCCAGACCAGTAGGTCATTTAAATTAAAAAATTAAATTAAAAAAAGGTGAAGAGACACAGATAAATAGATGTAAAAGGTTTTAAGGTTGCGAGGAGTAAATTGCAGGCTACTCTGAGTCAAGAGAGCCAAACAGATAAATAGAAAGGTTAGAGTAACGAATTGTAACGAGGGACTGCTGATCCTAGAAAACAGCTGCCTGCGAGGTAGTTTTCAGGTAGAAACAGTGAATTGAGGGCTCCAAACCAGATAATTTTTTAATATAAAAAAACATATTTTGATAAAGATGACAAAAACAATGGATATCTTTTGGGCTTTATATGATGATATTTCAAATGGTTTGACAGAAATCAACTTAGGGAACACTTCATTATTTATCAGTATTACTATATTTATTTTTTTGATATACTATGTCTTCTCAAAAGACAAAGCTCTAGATAAAAAATTCTTTGCCTTGGAAAAGAGATTACAAGAAACAATAGAACTTTTGGTACAGGATAGAGATGAAATTTGGAAACAAATAGAAAATAATGAGGAATGGAAGCAGGGCTTAGAACAGAAGTTACAGGAACAAAAGGATGAAAATGAAAGTGGGAGACAGGAGATTAAAAGGATAATTGAACAGAAGATAGAGCAGTTAATAGATCAGATGGAGAAACAGATAAAAAATAATGAATTGAAGACACAAGAAATTATAGATCAGAATAAGAGACAGAAAGATGAAAATGAAACTGGGAGACAGGAGCTAGAAAAGATGATCAAACAGAGCATACAACAGCTCACATATCAGATGGAGAAACAGATAGAAAATAATGAGGAATGGAAACAATTACAATATAAAAAAACATATGAAGCATGTATACAAACCTTAAGGGAGGAATTTAAATTTTTAGCTGAGGAAAATACTGAGGTTAAGACAGAAGTAAATAGAGAAAGTCAACCGAGAGTTATTAGAAAACACACCTTGGTCTATCTGGTTATGGTACAACAAAGACCTCCAAATGTTGTTTACCCACAGGGTTATGAGGAATTTGAATGGCAACCTGTGGATGTGTTAGATCTGAGAAAATTTAAGGAGAGTGTCAATAATTTTGGTATGCACTCACCATTTGTTAAACAAATTCTGACTTCTTGGGCTATTAAAAATAGAATAATCCCCCAAGACTGGAAAGATATGGCAAGAGCTATATTAGAACCTGCTGCAAATTTACAATGGGTTGCATGGTGGAGAGATGAGGCGAGGGAGATAGCACGACAAAATAGAGCCAGAGGAAGAGAGATTTCCATAGACCAACTGCTTGGTGAAGGTCGTTTTGCTGAAATAGAGGTGCAGGCTGTATATGATGAAGAAACTCTGGCATTGTGTAGATTGTCAGCCTTAAATGCCTGGGACAAAGTTGCAGAATCCGGGAAGAGACTTGAACCATTTACTCAAGTCATACAAGGGCCAAAAGAAACCTTCCCTGACTTTTTACAAAGGCTAACCTCAGCTGTCGAAAGGAGTATATCAGATTCAGTAGCAAGAAAGGCAATAATTGAGTCTTTAGCCTTTGAAAATGCAACTGCTGAATGCAAGGAAGTAATCAGACCACTGAGGGCAAGGTCAGCATCAATAAATGAATGGATTAGATACACAGCTGATGTTGGATCTCACTCAGCTGATATCTCAGTAATAGGAAAAACTGCAACTAGAAACCTAGAGATGACCCAAGATTTCAAATGTTTTAATTGTGGTAAATGGGGTCATCTCAGAAATGACTACAGGACAAATCAAAATAATACGAAATGGGGGCCTAGGCCTTCTGGAATATGTCAAAGATGTGGCAAAGGCCGACATCTGACCAGGGAATGTAGAGCAACAATAGACAAATGGGGCAATACCCTGCCAAAAAACTTCTAGGGGGGCCTCTCGCAGGCCCCAATGCCAGAAAGGGAGAATTCTCTTCCTCAGGACAATTAAATGTCACTGCTTCAAAAACTGATGTTCTGAGACCAGTTATGACTGAGAAGGGCACACAAACTGGAGAGATACACGACCTCAAGGACATGCTGGACACGAAGGAGCGGATGGTCAATGTTCTCCAGAAGAAGACAGAAAATCTTCAGGAACAACTAAGAGATAAAGAGAAGCAGATGAGCAGCTTGAAAGAGCAAGTCAAGTCTCTGCAGGTGGACACAACTAACATGGACACAGCTCTGACAATGCTGAAGGAGGCTCTTGCAGACAAAGAGCGGACAATTGAATGTTTAAAAGAGCAGCGGGACAGAGATGAGCGAGAGAAGCAAGAGGAGATTGAAACCTACAAGAAAGATCTTAAAGACTTGAAAGAAAAAGTCAGCCTATTGCAAGGAGACCTCTCAGAGAAGGAGACTTCTCTCTTGGATCTCAAGGAGTGTGCTTCTTCCCTGGTTTCCTCAGGACTAAAAAAGGACTCACGGCTCAAGACCTTAGAAATTGCTGTTGAGCAGAAGAAGGAAGAGTGCCTAAAAATGGAGAGATCTAATCAAACTTTAAAGGAGATGCTTAAAAGGCAAAAGGAATCAATAAGAACCCCCAAAGATGGATTATATATTGCTTTATTAAACTTAAATTTTTTGAATATTAATGAACAAAACACCACAGTCGCTGAGAAACATTGGATGGTGGATAAAACTACTGAACTTAATCAATCTGTTTATATTAAGGTTAGTATGATGTCAGAATGGAAAGTGGGAAATGTGTTACGCTGGGGGAGAGGTTATGCTTATATTTCCACAGGAAAAGAAAAGCTGTGGGTTCCTTCCAAGTTGATAAAGATCAGAAATGACAAAGGGAGACCCCTTGAAGCACTAGTCGACACAGAAGAAAAGGGAGACTAACTCAACCAACCAAATGGGTGATGTATATATGGTGTTATGTCTCTTACATAAACTTAACTGGCTGGGACTAAAATGTCAATACAAAGCCAAGAACATTTAATTGGGTAATAATTTCTCATGACTTAATACATGCCATCCTTTATGAGGGCATGTATTTAAGTTATATATAGTTTGATTAAGTAATCAAACTAACCTGAAGAGGGCAGTGGCCTTTCTTTATTGATCTTCATTGACAAAGCTGTGTGCCCTACATGTTCCACGTGAATGTTTTTATAAAACTGCGCTTACTGGAGCCCGATGTTGGACGCCAAACTGTTACAGCCCGTACTGCCCGTTCCGGTCCGAGGGTCAGGGTCTAGCGAGAGAGAGAGTGGGGATAAAGGGGAAGAGACGCGAAGAATGGAGACAAGACAGAGATTCTGATCAAGTCTCGTTTATTGAAGGGAATTCGGAGCTATTTATAGGCTTTTGCCACGTGCCTTGTAGGCGTGTGGATACCACGTGCCTTGCAGGTGTTGATATGACGTAAGCCTTACAGGCGTCTATAGCGTGGACAGCACGTGCACCGCAATGCCTTGCAGACGTGGATAGCACGTGTGCCTTACAGGCATGTATGGCGTAGATAGCACGTGGACAGCACGTGAACTGCATGCCTTGCAGGCGTGGCCACCACGTGCACCTTGCAGCTGGGGGCAGTAAGCAGCAACACAAAATATGTGGGATATCAGAGTGTGCTTCAGCTGTTGTAGGCTATTGAAAACCAAATCTTTCGTCAGGGTATATGGTTCCAGATGGCTGCAAAGTTGATCTAGCCGCTTTCTGCTAAAGTCGGCTCCCAACATAAAACTACCTGTTGCTTTTAAGTTTTATATGTTACAGGATGAAAGAAGAGAAACTCAGTCCTAGCATGATTTATACTCGAGGATTCTGAGTCTCTAGGACCTCCTATTCCAGCTTCGTGCTTGATTCTACTGCAACTGCATCGAAGCCGCTTCTTTTAAGGACTTGCTTCCAGAACTTTTCCAGAACATCTAGCTTGCCTGTCCAACCTTTCTGACTGTAACAGTTATGGTGTCAGCTTTGCTATGAACTTTCTCAGTACACAGTGACTTCAAGGCAAATGATGCCAGCTAGCTCTCCTTTGACTAAGCCAATTTTCCTGTTTCCCTTTGGGCCCCCAGATGGGAATTCTTCACCCCAATTCAGCTGGAAGCAGACAAAAGGAGATCATCGCCCCAGTTCCTTATGTTGGGGTGGATGGTTCTGGTTACTTTGTAAATTATACATGTGTTGTAATTTAAGGAATACTTTACGAATGTAGCTTCAGACAGGAAGGGAATTAGAGAGCTAAATCTCAGGAATTAAGTGGGATTAATATTTTACTCTTATATAGGCATTGTGCCTGTATAACTCATACAGAAATACAAAGCTTAGACCCAGTTTAAAAAAAAAAAGGTATATCTTACATTGGTAAGAAATCTTTATGATAGTTACAAGGTTGAAATTATAATCTCTTACATTGATATGGAATTTATACAAATTTAGGATTTTCACTGGCATAAGTTTCTTATTAATACAAAAGTGGGATTAATATATTACTCTCATGTAGGCATTGTACCTATATATCTTATTTAGAAATACAAGGCTTAGACCCAGTCCTTTTTAATCAAAAAAAAAAAATTAGTGGAAAGGAATTAACAGACAACTGTTCAGATTGCCTTACATAGTTGATTTTCAAAAACGTCAGAAATCCATAGAATTGACATTACAAACATTCTGATATAAACATTTATTTTATTGGAGACCTATCTGATCCTGACAACTTCCCAGTCTTGGATTCTAAGAAGAAATTGAGCATCTTTGGAGTTACACCAGTTGTGGTATGACAGCCACTAGGCAAGAATTGCCTCTTTTAATCTACAGACAAAATAGTGTGCAAAAAAGAAACACACTTGCAGAATAGTCGACTGATTATATCTGCCAAGACAGAGTAATCAGCCCTTAGTAATTCTGCATTACTAGGTCTGTCAGATGATTCCTGGGCCAGAAGGCTGAAGACCAGATGCTCCAACATTTTGAAATAAGGAACTGTCTAGATCTTCAGTGGTCTATTTAAATTGGCTGAGTTTTAGAAGCCACGCTTTGTGCTTCCCATATCTTTAATTAACTAGTCATTCTGGATTTCTGATGGGGTTGAAGATTTATAATCTCACAGCCAACCCAGGCTATTTACTTTGAGAAGATGATTTTCAGATGCTATTCATTTTGAAGACAGGACATAAGCCAGGTTCAGAACTAAGTTTTTTAATTGAGAGAGATGGCAAAGGTTCTATTTAGTTAACAAAAATGATGGACTGGGTGTTAGGTTTATCTTGTACTTTAACAAACACAACATGGTAATATAGCTAGTGTTCAATTAATATGTGAAAAGAAAAAAAAATTTTTTATTATTGGACAAAAAGGGGGAAATGTGGTGGATAGCCCTAGCCTCTTGTTGTCATGGTAACTCCACTCCTGGGAGGGGCTGCGAAGGAGGAGTGAATCTTGTAAACCTTCTGTCCAATCAAATTTGTTAAATAAAGGCTACAGCCAGTGATTGGGCAGTAGAAGAGGAGTGGGAGGAGCCAGAGGCAGGAAAAGGGGAGGAGAGGAGGAGAGAGAAGAAGAGAAGGCGGCGTGAGGAGAGTTGGGAGTTGGTCGAAGCTAGAGGGCAGTTGTTGGAGAGAGAGAAGACGAAGAAGGCCTTGACCTAGGAAACCGCAAGTTGTTAAGAGCTCTCATAGCCGGGGAATAGTGTAGTTTAATGGTAAATCTGCCCAATCTAGGCATGCAGCATTCATTTGATACTTATTGACTTGTGTCGTTATTCTCTGGACTCCCTATGGGCAAGAGATTTACCGCAACACACATGGTGTTCACAACAGACAATCTGACACCCTTCTACGGCCTCCACAGGCCCTGGGCACATGTCGGTGCATAGACGTACAGAGAAAACATCTTCCCTATCAGCCTCTGAACATCAAGAGGTTTCCAGACCTGACACATCAAACAACTCACCTCCCACTCAGGCTGAAGAATACAGCTGGCCTGGCTGCTGGCTTCAGGAAGACCCTATAAGGAGGTCCCTGGCTCAGCTAAAGGATTCTGAGCTCCTCAGAGTCCCTGTCATCTGTTGTCTACTCATGGTATTTACAACTAATCTAATGAACTTCTTCTTTTTTTAAAGATTTATTTATTTCATACATATGAGTACACTGTAGCTGTTTTCAGACACACCAGAAGAGGGCATCAGGTCCCATTACAGATGGTTGTGAGCCACCATGTGGGTGCTGGGAATTGAACTCAGGACCTCTGGAAGAGCAGTCAGTGGTCTTAACCACTGAGCCATCTCTCCAGCCCAGCCTCTAATGAACTTCTTCCCTCCAACAATCCCCTTCAGGGTCCTTCTTGAGCCGCTTCACTGACATGAAGTTTAAGCAGAGGGTAAGAGATAGATATGGTGAAGCAGTTCTGGTCAAGGCAATGTTCTCCTGCCCCAGCTCTAATCTCTCCTACAAGGTGACAGTCTCACAAGTTGTTGGAACTATGTGAAATCTCTTATGGTCCAGGTTCCTCCTCTGGCTGGCCCCAGGTTTCAGATTTTTTTTCCTCCTTCCAGCCTAAGATCCCTAAAGGAAATCCCAGTTCTTTCAGGGATAATTGTTCCAGTAGTCTGACAGCTGAATGAAAGATGGACATCTCGTCAGAATTTCTTTAAACCTGCCATGTCATTTACAACTTATCTATGAAGAAACAGAGTCAGAAATCCACAAAGTTCTGGGAAAGAATACCAGACTTTGTGGCTCTCCCTTCCTTGGAGGACATCGGCCACCTGCCCATAAGGGTGAGGGGAACAGAGGTGGGTTGTCCAAGAAGGCAAAAAATTTTCAATTATGTTCATGGAGCAGTATTGAAAAGAAGCAGTCTTTATTGTCTAAGACTAACAGTGGGTATTTACAGGTCTAGTAGAAGCAGGGGGAGGCTATGTTGAGGTGAGTCTCAATCTTCATGGTTTCATTAATTGCTCTTAGATCCTGGAGGAGCCTCTAGGTCCTGAGCTTCTTTTTTAATTACAAAAACTGGGTATTCCAGGGGCTCCTAGAGGGAGCCCCATATCTAACTGGTGCTTAACTAATTGTTGTAAAATTGTTAATTTCTCTCTGTTTAATGGCCAATGTTCAACCCAGACATGATCTTCTGTGATCCTTCTAGGCAGGGAGTAAGGTATTCGACAGTGGCTCTTAGAATTGGGAGCTCTTTTGATCTTGATACTTTTGGTAATCTTTTATCTGAAGGCATCTTTCCTCTTCTCAACTAGCAAGGGCTACATTTAAAACTTCTAAGGTATCTCTGCTCAGCAAATTTGTGGCCATGTCAGCCACTAGGGCTGGTTTGGATGGGTTTGGTTCCTATAGACTCATGTGTTTGACTGCTTGGCTCAGTGGCACTATTAGGCATGGCCATGTTGGAGGAAGTGAGTAACTGTGGAGGCAGGATTTGAGGTCTCCTATGCTCAGGTTCTGCTCAGTGTAGAGAGAGAGCCTCCTTCTGGATGCCTGTGGAGTCTAGTCCACTTCTGCAGCCTGTAGATCAAGATGTAGAACTCTCAGCTTCTCCAGCAATGCTGGATGCTGCCATGCTTCCTGCCATGATGATAATAGATTGAACTTCTGAACCTGTAAACCAGCTCCAAATACATGTTATCTTTTATAAGAGTTGCCGTGGTCATGGTGTCTTTTCACAGCAATGAGACCCTGAGACCCACCTCATTAGAATCATCTTCTCCTTTTACCCTCCTGTTTTTTTTCCTCTTTCTAATGGGCCATTCTGAGGGTTTTCCCTAAGTATTGTCTAGTTCACAGGGAGGAAGAGGAAGAACGAGTGATAGCTAGCCTTCCTGAGTCTCCCCTTTATGAGCCAGGTAGGCAACTTGGTTCAGATGTCAGGGTCAGAAATGTTTGCTGATAGGACCCATGGTTCGGGTTGAAGCACCTTATTCCTTTTGTGAGATTTTTAAGCTGCCTGGACTCAAGCAAGGCACTAAGGGAACGAATTTGGAAATCCGTCTGGTGTGGTGTTGAGTCGCCACTGTAGAAAAGAGAGGAGGTGTCACCAGCGCCAGCAATGTTCAACATTCCCATGGCTATTCTGCCACATTGGATTGACACGCCCTAACAAACACAAGAGTGCCTGCAGGTCTAAGAAACTGGTAGCCATCCTAGTGACTTAAATGGCTGCTGCGTCACCAGGACCAGAAAGAAGTTAGAGGCACCTTTGGCCAATATTGGGGAATCACTTCTACTGAAAGGCTTCAGATGTTCCACAAACTGTATCCAGTCCCACACAAACTGAATATACAGCAAAGAAAGAAAGAGCAATGACGATAGATCGTTAGGTCAGGGTAGTTGGGCAAAAATGCTGCTACCCTGGGTCACGGCGTACTCAGAGACTCCATGCATTCCAGGGGTCCCTGTTTGGGCACCAGCTGTGGGTCTCCCCTTCCTTGGAGGCTGTTGGTCACTGGCCCACAAAGGTGAGGGGAACAGAGGGGAGTGTGCCCATAGAGCCTAAAGCAGAGCCCAGTGAGCCAGAAGCATGAAGTCAGCAGAAGCATGAAGTCAGCAATGTAGGCATGTGTGGCCACAACACCTTGCGGGGGGGGGGGTGAGGGGAGGGAACCTGTCTGTTTAAAATGTTGATCTGCCTTTGGGGGGGCGGGGGTGGGAGTGGAGGATCCTATTGCGGACCTCTCCACTCCATGCTTGGCGGCCACTGTTTCCCGGCCCAAGCTGCCATTCCGGTCGAGAGAGAGAGAGAGAGAGAGAGAGAGAGAGAGAGAGAGAGAGAGGATTAAGGGGAAGAGACTCGAAGAATGGAGACAAGACAGAGGTTCTGATCAAGTCTCCTTTATTGAAGGGAAATCTGGAGTATTTATATGATTTTGCCACATGCCTTGTAGGCACGTGGATACCACATGCCTTGTAGGCACGTGGATACCACATGCCTTGTAGGCACGTGGATACCACATGCCTTGCAGGTGTTGATATGACGTAAGCCTTACAGGCGTCTATATTGTGGATAGCACGGGCACTGTGCGCCTTGCAGGCTTGGATACCACGTGCGCCTTACAGGTGGGGGCAGTAAACAGCAAAACAAAATATGTGGGATATCAGAGTGTGCTTCAGCTGTTGTAGGCTGTTGAAAAACAAGTCTCATGTCAGGGTATATGGCTTAAGATGGCTGCAAAGCTGATAGCCGATTTCTGCTAAAACTCGGCTCCCAACAGAATCCAGCCCTGATGTGGCAGGTATCAATTGGGATCTACCAGAACTCTGAGCCTTAAGCTGAGGAGGCAGCCACGTCTACCTTTGTAATGGAGTCCTGTAGAGTGCAGGGTTGCTGGGCAGGGGAGGGGAAGCAGATGGTGTTGGAATGTGGCTCTTTGGTGAGTTTCTTTATAATGGAATTTAATAGGGCCCGTATTTTTCTAGCGTGAGAAGGTGTTTTATATGATGAAATGTTCCCTTGAAAGGAAGCAAAGAAAGGAAATGAGACAATTTATTCTCAGAAGGTCAGGCAAAATGCTGCTACCATTGGCAGCGGGGATGGGGGTGGGGAGGAGGTACTCACAAATTCCACATGTTCCAGGGGTCCCTGTTCAGGTGCCAGCTGGTTTCTTACTGAAGGGGATCCTGGAAGTCGATCCATCATATTTGGTGGATAGAGCAAAGCTCTTAACAACTTTATTATTTTTTAAATTTAACCATTTTATATCCTCTAATAAAAAGAATTATCCCATTAAAAAAACATAAAATGTTACACAAGAGGGAGTTACAGCAGGATGGTAAGTTCAAAGAGGTAGTTTTATCTCTTTCATTCCATAAGCTCATTATAAGTTCAAAGCGATAGTTTTATCCACATGTTCATCATACACTCAAATATATATATATATATTTGAATATATATTCAAATATATATATATTCCTAACCCTAACCCTGATATATACATATGTATATATATGTATATATATCATATATACATATACATATATATCCCTAACTCTAACCCTGATATATAAACATATATATATGTGTGTGTGTATATATACATATATAAATATACATATACACATATATATCCCTAACCCTGATATATACATATATACATATGTACATATGTACATATATACATATATATATATTAATGTAATAGTCACCCACCCCTTTATTTAAAATTCCCCACTTACTTTATCATGGTGCACACCTGTGGCCTCATCCCTGGCCCTGACCTAGAATGAATGATTTCCTTGATCATTCATTTCTCTGGAGCCCGTTTTTCTTCCTAGTGCACTTTACATGCTGGGGACACATAAGAGCTCACTGAACTCCATTTCGAACTGTGCAGCCTTTGGTATTTTGCAGGAGGAGGCACACTCTGGTTTTGATTCTAGCCTTAAACTTTCTATCAACTATCTTAACTTCTTAAAATTATTCACGGGAATTCTGAAAAAATCAGTATCAGGAATCATAAAATCATCAATTCATCTAAACGGCGTTATTTCATGAAAGTTCATCTTCATGTTGATCTTGCAGGAAATTTGCCCAATAGGGTTGGCTAATACCCAGGAATCAATCATAACAGACTATAGACAGATAGGGTCTTTCTCTGCCCAGTCACACCATGTCAGAACACTGAGGGTACAGCATTGACAAACGAGAAGGCACAGCAGCAGCAAGAAGCAATGCTGGGGCAAAGCTCCTGGAGCCATGCCTTTCCAGGGTTCACCCATCACAGCCAAGCAATATGGTGGGCCACCTCCGGGAAGCTCACTCACCCACTGCAGCTCCTCCTGCATGACAACTGCCATATGTTGAGGCCAGGTTTGGTACCACCATGCAGGTCCCATGGATGAGGTATGAAGGAGTCCCAAACCTGGGTCCAAGGCATCCCAAGGAATGCTGAATGAGAATGCACAAGCTGCCCAGTAAATCTTCATACAGTGGACAGGAGCTGGGGCTAAGCCCGAACAGACATGGTTTACCCTGGACCAGGATTTTCAAGAGATGCTAAGAGGGTGAACCCCAGGTGGTCCAGCCTCACAGACTGCTTCAACTGGGCTTGTCCTTTCCTAGCCCCTGACGGTCCCACAGAGCCTGGACAGTGAGTGAAACAGCCAACATCAGTTTCCCTAGGGGTCCCAAACATGTTGATGCCCCAAGATGGCAGGATACAATCTAAAGAACACAGCGCCCTCATTGCTACTTCAATATCATCCCTTCCTAGTTTCTCATTGTCAATGAAACAAAAAGGGAGGACTGTTAGTTTACAGTCGATTCCACTGGCCTGCTCTCCGGGACCTAGGAGTTGCTTACATCATCATCTGCTGCCAACACCTAAGCTGAGCCAGGCCCACCAGCGCTCCCTCTCTGTTCTCTGCATGCGGCTCCTCTTTCCCTCTCTGCCTCGCCTGCTGCCCTCCTGGCTCAGTTACCTGTTTGTCTGTCTGTCCACATGTCCAGTTGTCTGCCTTTACTCCTTCCTCAGCTCTTCACTCCCCTCCCCTCCCCCAACAAACCTCTTTTACACAGGATCCGTTGCATGGTGTAACTTCTCAGCGGTATACCTTGGCTCAGGACCACCAAAGATAACACTATACCTCATATTTCATAACAGAAATGTTTCAGATTTCCTTCCTCTGTGCTTCTTCTATGCTATTGTTATACTGAGATTTCTTACAGTCACCTGTTAGCTGGTTTTTCAACAGTGTGGCCCTTAATAAAGATTACAAACGGGTAATGCTAATATATATAAAACTTTCATCTCTTCCTGTAAATAATAAATTCATTCAAGCTTCAGGTGATTGAGGAAGTCGTTAAGACTTGGATCTGCCTCTCACAGGTCAAAGGGACTCCAGATAAGCACAATTTAAGTTTCTCTAGCTGCCTATTCCAGAGGATGGGATCTTTCTTCTGATCTTGGGACTCTGCCCCTCCCCCAACTACCAGAACCTTGGGCCAGAAAGTTCCAAATGTAAGATTTTCCTTTAAGTCCTTAAACTTGTAATGTCTGTCCCTAGTCTACTTCTGACTCAACAGATCTTTACTCAGCTGAGAGACCATCAGCTGGGGACGACAAATCGCTTCAAATGGCTCTGAACCCTGGACTTGCTGAAAGCTGGTGCAAACCAGTCCAGCCGATGTGATTGCTTCCTGTCTCTTCAGCTGGGTCAGCTAACCAGATGCATCTGATAAGTGCTCCATTGCCTGAATCCCTCCCAGCCTTTGACTAGCATTCTAGTCTTCCTGGGCCCGCAATGATGTCCTGGTTTCAGCAGGAAGTACCTACAGAGGAGAGTGTATCACCCCTTTTTCTCAACAGGCTGGAGTATTGAGTCAGAAGGAAACTTCCCAGCATAGGGGACAAAATAGTTACCTATAGTGCCAATCAGCATAACTGGAAAGGTACCTGTTTAAACCAGATAGGCCCAGCTCTATCAACATGTAGACTCATGAGCAGAGCCAGTTTTACAATATAATAGGGAACTTGACCTGCTCTATGTAGAGAAAGCAGGTATTGTATGGCTTTAAGAGAAAAGTGTTGTTTCTATACAAACCACTTGGAAATAATTAGAGACAATCTGGTTGTACTCAGAGAAACACTACAAAAGGGGACCTAAGATGCAATAAACAGCTGGTGCCCAATCTCACTTTGGGGTCCTCATAGATAGTAACTAATGTCAGCGATCACAGGGCCTTAGACCCTTCTGTTTCTGCTAATTACCGCTGTAAACAAATACCATGACCATGGCAACTCTTATAAAGGACAACATTTAATTGGGGCTGGCTTACAGGTTCAGAGGTTCAGTCTCTTGATTATAATCAAGGCAGGAGCATGGCAGCATCCAGGCAGGCATGGTGCAGGCAGAGCTGAGCCTTCATCTGAAGGCTGCTAGTGGAAGACTGACTTCCAGGCAGCTAGGGTGAGTCTTAAGCTCACACCCACAGTGGCACACCTATTTCAGCAAGGCCACACCTACTAATAGTACCACTCTCCGGGTCAAACATATATAAACCATCACAGCCTTGCAACATCAATGCCTTAATTAGATGCATAAATTCCTTTCTGGGTGCTATTATGTTGATAGTTATTAGATCCTAATGTAACCAGATGCCTGCTTAAGAGTCAATGATTTAACTCAGGGTACAACAAAAGGGGTGTGTGAGATCAAAACAGGACAACATGCCATGAAGGCGAAGGGTTCTGTTTGTAGTTAAGACAGTTAAGAACAAGTTCCTGTGTGTTTCATGTTAAGTTACTGCAAATTAAGGTTTTTAATTGTAATTAATAAGTTCCTGTTTCTTAGATCTGATGTAAACTGCTTGGATCTTGTTCTCATGATGAATACCCTCACTCTTGTTTCTTCCCTTTCACTGTCTTTCTAATGATGTGCAATCACCAACTCTCTTATCTTACCACTCCTAGAACAAGGACCTCAAGACTCTGAAAGGTTCTGCCAGCACCTGACTAAGACAGATACAGATACTTAAGCCAACCATGAGACTGAGCCCAGGGACCCCATGGAGGAGTTAGGGAAAGGACTGAAGGAGCTGAAGGGGATGGCAACCCCACAGGAAGGACAACAATATCAACAAACCAGACCCTTCAGAGCTCCCAGGGACTAAACCACCAATCAAAGAGTACACATGGATGGGTCCATGGCTCCAGCTACATATGTAGCAGAGGATGGCCTTGTGAGGCATCAATGGGAGGGGAACCCCTTGGTCTTATGTAGGCTTGATGCCCCAGCACAGAGGGATGCTAGGCAGTGAGGCAGGAGTGGGTGAGTGGGGGAGCACCCTCTTAGATGCAAAGGGGAGAGGGATTTGCAGAGGGTGGACTGAGAAGGGGGGACAACATTTGAAATGTAAATAAATAAAATAACCAATTAATAAATTTAATAAAAGGACCTAAAGAGGCCAGCAAGGACTGCTCTCTCAGATCCTGACTTAGGGAGAGACAGCAGGCTGGCCAGTCCTGGATTTCAGGTTTATCATTGCTGGGAACCTTTACTCAAGCCCTGTAATTCACCTGGATGGACTTGTCAGGTCCCCGAATTGCAATTGTGCTTTGGTTTGTCACTGGGACATTCTGAGAAAGGGGTGGAAGCTGTTTGTGTATCTCCAGGGATTAGACCCTCACCTTTTGACAGTGTTCTAGGATTCCGAGGTAGATAATGGCCATAAATTGCTTGTGTTTTCACCAAATAGGTTGAGGAGACAGGTTTATTTAAGTCTGGAGCTTGAAGGAAACAGGCTAGATGTCTGGAAAGCTCCATTTTTGAAGAGGGAAAATCTTAGGGGTTTTGGTGACTTCTGGACTTTCTCTGAGGCAGCTTTTTGTTTCCAGCCTCATTCCTGCCTTTGCTTCAACAGTCTGTGTGATGGAGCCCTCTAGGTCTTTCTCTTAAGGATCCAGTGCAAATATAACCTCCTGTTTTACTGGTGTATCCATTAAAGGTACTAATTGTTCAGGTGAAAAGGTGTCAAAGGTGAGTGTGGCAGGCTCCACCACTGTCTGTCTTTACTGTACAAGCAGAAAGAATGGATTGTTGTAGATTAAAGGACAGGAGGAAAGGGGAGTTACCAGGTCTTGGTTTACATTAAATCTCAAAGCCTTCAGTGGGAGGGTGGGCCAGCCATTGTCTTCCAGGCAGAGTGCTCTCAGATGTCTTATGTATTTCTCATACTGGCCTCTGAGTTTTAGGTAAACACCATAAGCTTTTGTTTCAGTCTGCCACAGAGTTATACCATTTTTTTTTTGTTATGTACATGTGTCTTGGAGTGCCTTTGCCTCTTTGATGACAGTCTGGGATTCACAGGCTCTCTGGTTAGGTCCTGTGCTGTGCTCAGTGCTGCTGGGTTCTCTGAAGGCCTCCTTTCTGCACCTCCCTACCCACCAACCCCCCCCCCCAAGGCTTCTTAATTGATGTTACTAGTCTCACAAGACCACTGGTTTCCTTTTGGGTTTGTATTAGTTCCTTTTCTTTGTGCTGGGACAAAATAAATGAGAAGCAACTTGGGGAAGAAAGGGTTTATTTTTGCCCATACTTTGAGAGCACACTCCATGGTGGAGGGAAAGGTTTGGTGATGGTTGCAGCTACAGTTGTGGCCTCAAGAGTGTGAAGTGGCTGACACATGTAGCTACAAGTAGAGACTGTGAAAGAAAGCTCATTAGAAACACTGCACTTTGCAGCTTTGTAACTTCCACTGACCTGCTGCAAAGCTCCTAATGGCTTAGATCAGCAGTGATGTAGAAAGGTTCAGATGTCTCAAGTCCAGAGATAAATCATCTTGGTGTGTTGCGGCCCGCTCTGCCCCACACTTTGGGGCCAAAATGTCTGGGACCGCTCTATCAATGTTGGAACCCGCACTGCCAAAAACCTTGGGGACTCACTTTTTAGCCCTCACTGCCCCAAGCTGCTCCAGTCTTCGGATCAGGGTTCAGCAAGAGAGAGAGTGAGGACGGACTTGAAGAATGGAGACCAGACAGAATGTGATTCAATCCCGTTTATTCTTCAGTCTCTCTTCTTAGTCCAAGTCCCAAGTCTTGAGTTCCTAGTCCCAAGTGCCTCCAAGTTCCAAGTTACTTCTTCCAAGTGCTAAGTGCCTAATGTCTAATTCCAAGTTCTTCCTCCAAGTGCAAAGTGCCTAATACCTAATAATCCTTCTTCCTCAATGTCTAATTCCTACTCCAAGTTGTACTCTAAGTTGTACTCTCTAACCTAATTCCTAGTTCCAAGTTGTACTCTACTCTTCTGTCTGCCTCTCGTCTTTTATATGTCTCACTTCTAAGCCATGCCCTTAAGACACACCTTTAAGTCATGCCCTTAGGCCTTGTCTCTAAATCTGATCTCTAAGTCATGCCCTTAAGTCTCGGCTCTAAATCACACCTTTAAGTCTCACCCACCCAAGGGAAGATCCTGGGTATCTAAAGCAAGATGTTATCAGAGTGTGCTCAGCTGTTGTAGGCTATTGTAATCAAATCTCTTATCAGGGTATATGGCTCAAGATGGCTACAAGGATGATAGCCGCCTTCTGTCGGCTCCCCACATTGGTGCACCTTCCACATTCTTGTGGAAGGAATGAGCAGAACTCTAGTTTCCAACCAACTAAAGGGCTTAGAGTACAGTTCTGTAACAGTGAAGGCCTCTAGCTGAGTTCTCCTGCTTTACCTTAATGTGCCTACCCCATGTTCCCAACAATGTATTTGAAAGTACCTTGACTTATGACTTTCTTTGTTATGTTACTACAAAAACATCTTCAGATTGTTACCACATTGAAACATGGAATCTGGGGCCACCCGAATCTGTGTTCCTGGCCTAAGTGGACTCATATTTGACTCCAGAATAAACTCTTATCCTTTGAGGTGGGAGTTGTGTTTTCATGCTGGGGCTAGGCTTACTTCCTCCTCTTGCCATTTCTATTCAGTCCCAGACTCTAGTTTCTTGAAATACGATATCTCTCCTCTTCAGTCAAACCTCTCAGGAAGTATCCTCAGTCACATGTCTGAGGTGTGTCTCCTAGGTGACTCCAAACCCAGGGGAGTTGCCAATTGAAAGTAACCACCCATTGCAAGGCTCCATCCAGCACAACTGTGTTTCTTCATAAGTAGTTCTGATCTCAAAAAGAATTTATGGCTGTTATATAGTAATTATAGTTTTTGATTGGTCACTATTAATTCTTACCTAATGGTATCAGTAATTTGAAATATTTGTGTGTGTGTGTGTTGTGAGGTAGATTGAGCAATCTCAAGTCTTGGTCCTTATTATCAACATTTTTTGAGGAAAGGGTCTCTATTTTATTTTATATTTATATTTATGAGTATTTTACCTGCATATGTGTTTATGTACTACATGCTTGGTGACTGAGGGGTCAGAATAGAGGAAGTTGGATCCCTTGGAGCCAGACTTGCAAGCAATTGTTGCCACATGGATGCAGATAACCTGGGTTGTCTGTCATAGCAACAAATGTTCTTAACCACTCAGCCATCTCATTAAGTAGCCCTGGCTGGCCTGTAACTCTTATAGACTCATAGCTATCCACTTGCCTCTGCCTCCTGACTGAACCACCATGCCTGGACAGGGGCTCTTTTTGTCGTTTTGTCCCCTAGGCTGGCTGCTCCACCAGCTTCTGGGATTCTTCTGCTTCTTCATGGCATCTCAGCCTAGGAGCCCTGGGCTACAGCTGCTACTGCACTTGGTTTTACATAGGTTCTAAGGACTTGAACTCAGGTCCTGACACTTGCCCAGCCAGCCTTTTACTCACTGAACCATCTCCCCAGCATATATATTTCACTAAAGCTTCTTTTCCTGGGAGAGACCTGGAGTGGACATGAAGCTGGTTTCAGTATAAAGGTGATCAGCCATAGACACAGTATTCTAAAGTACTGGAACTACCATAGATTATTCTCCAGTGTCAAAGGCCACTGATGTTTTTAAATCCAACAACGAACCCAACAGAAAGTGCAAACAAAAAGGTAAATTTGTTTTATTATACAAGATTTGTTTTTTTTTTTAAATATAAGATCTCAAACGGGGAAGTACCCAATGAATTGTGCTGCTCAATTGAAAACTCATGTGGTAAGCAATTACAGATGGCTTTACAAAATTCTATTTTCAAATATATTATGTGTGGTGTGTATGTGTGATATATATATGCATACATGTATGCATGTGTGTGTACGATGTGTATATGTATGTGTGGTGTATATATATGTGTGTGTGGTGTGCATAGTGTGTATGTGTGTGTACATGTGGTATGTGTATGTGGTGTATATGTGTGTACATACGTGTATGTGGGGACAGGATGTGCATGTGTGTGATATGCATATGTATATGTGTGTGTATGCTTGTGTATATGTGTGCTTGTTTGTGTCTGGGTACACATGTGCTTGGAGGTCTGTGCATATGTGTATGCATGGAGTGGGCATGTGAAGACTGGAGGCTGATGTTGGGTGTTTTCCTTGATAAACTGAGGTAGAGTCCCTCACTAAACCCAGAGCTCACCACTTTGTCTAGCCTAGCTAGCCAGTTTGCTTCAGGTATCCTGTCTCTGCCTACAGAGTATAGGTGGCCACCATGCTCCTCTGGTATTTACAGGAGTGCTGGGGATCCAAGCTTCAGTCCTCACGCTTACGCTCCAAGCACTTTACTGGGGAGTCATCTTTCCTCTGCTAAATCAGTGTTGTGTATCTGGCATCAACAACTAGCCATAGAATTTGGTAGCCTGCAGTTCAATTTTAATTTTATTTTATTCCTGAAGATTTTTTTTTCTGTCAAGGTTTAGGGACCCACTGTGGAGGGTAAGCCTGGTAACCATGGCAACAGCATTGCCATCAGCAAAGTAGCTCCCAGAACTCAAGGTTCTCTGGCTGGGGGGGTTAATTCCTGCAACAAAGGCTTTCTGTTCCAGTGGGCACAGGAAAGCTCCTGTTCGTGTTGGTGACTGGGACGAGCCTTCAGGCTGCTGACTCCGGAGGGAAGAGCGTAAGTCGTAGTTTTCCACCTTTAGTTGTTTTATGAACACGGAATAGTGAAAATGCTTGCCATCAGGGCATGTTCCCGAGGAACCCACGCCTCCTCACCGCATCGCGGTCTCTTGCATAGGTGCTGTCAGTGAGTTCTTTTGGAATAGCGGTATTGTGTCCTTTAAGCATTTCTCAAGCTGTATGTAGTGCACACAGTACCCCAGCTCTGGAGTGTTTCAAAGGGGTCACAGAACCTATCTTAAAATAACCCAGGTGAAGAATATCATAGTCCCACCGGCTAGTTGGGTAGCTGCTTTGCTGGCTGCGTCTCACAGACTGCAGCGGCTTTAACATGGTTTCTGAGGTCATCCTCTGAAGCTGCATCATCGAGATTGTTAAACGTCTTCTGACAAGCCACCTGCATGCTCCAAACTCAACACAGAGCACATTCTCCAGCTACTGAAGTGCTCTTTACGGCAAGCATTGAGCATTTTCTCAGAAAATGATTTCTCAGAGTGTGATTTAAAAATTTAATGATGTAAAAATGTGTCTGAATTTCGGTTTGTCTTGTTCCGTGGCAGTAGTTGCAATGGAGATTACAGCACCGAGGGCAGAGTTTTGTAGGTAGAGCCTGGCTTTCTTTTACATCCCCTATCTATCTATCTATCTATCTATCTATCTATCTATCTATCTATCTTTTTATTTATTGTTTACCTAGTGTTCATCTTTCAGTTTGCTGGTCTTCTGCATGTCCTCAAACATATTTTGTAGGAAGGAGTTTGCGTTCCACATGTGAAATGCAAACGACAGTGATCTTAGGAAGTGAGAATTGGACCATGCACATAAATGTGGCACAGGGTGCTGTTTATGAACGTGTGCTTGTTGCTGCTGGTCAGTGGGGAGTGGGAGGGGGTGGGTTCTGGGATGGATATTTCCCAGGATGATTCAAGATTTCAAAGTAGCAGGAGTGGAGTGAAGGCTCGGGTTGTGAAGTGCTATGCTTTGTGACTACTGCCTGGGGCTTGCATGGGCTTCAGAGGAGTCTGGCTGCTGAGGGTGGCACAGGAGGTTCTGTTTTAATTGTCAGGCTTGGATTATGTAAGCCTTTGCTCCCTTCCCAAGATACTTCTGATTTTAATCTTATGTGCATCTACTTTTGCATAGGTATAAGCCTTTAAATAGGGGACATGCCTAACAGTTCACTTGGAGACAGGTATCCAACCCAATCTAGGCCACGTGGTCCCTTTTCTGTAGTTCAGGCAGGGAGGAGATAGGAATGTGTTTCTGGGTGTGTTTGAGTAAGAACAAAGCCGGTATGTGCACAGCTAAGTGCAGCAGAGGCTGTGCAGGTTGCTAGTAGTAGTTGTATAGACAGAGATCTATCTACCTATCTCCTGAGTTCTGGGATTAAAGGTGTGCACCATCACCACCCAGCTTGATGGGTTAGCCTTTTTTTTTTTAAAGGTTACAAAGAGTTTAAGATTTATTTGTTTTAATGTGCATAGGTGTCTGGTACCATGGATGCCAGAGGAGGACCTTGGATACCCTGTTACTGGAAGTACAGACTGGTGTGAATCATTCTGTGGGTGCTAGCTAGGAACTGAACCTGGGTCTTCTGGAGGAGCAGCCATTGAGTGGGGCTGAACCATTTGTACAGCCCATTGCTGGTCCTTTATCTTTTCTTTCCAAGTTCTGGTGTTGCAGGCTGTAAGAACACACCTGGATTCTCTAGCAGGTAATTTTATTTTATTTTATAGATTTATTTATTTATTGTGTAGACAGTGTTCTGTCTGCATGTCTCCCTCCACTCCAGGAGAAGGCATCAGACCTTATTATAGAATGTTGTGAGCCACCATGTAGTTGCTGGGAATTGAACTCACAACTTCTGGGAGAACAGCCAGCCCTCTTAACTTCTGAGCCATTTTCCCATCTGGTACATTAAATCAGATTAAGATAGAGGGGATATGTTCAGGTGTCGGGGAAGGGGGTGTCTCTGTGGGCCCATGCCAGGGCATCCCTTCCCCTGAGGGACCAGCCATACGACAGTATAGTATAGAATAGAGTTTATTCAGGGCATGGGGAGGGAAGTTGAGGGGATAGTAGAGGCAGAGAAAGGGACAGAGGGAGAGAAGGAGAGGGAGAGAGGGAGAGAGAAGAAGAGAGAGAAAGAGAGAGAAAGAGAATAGAGAAGTAGAGGCAGGCCATGAGGATGTGGAGTAGAGGAAGGGACGAGGGGACAGAGAAGGAGCAGAAAGGCAAGAGCAAGAGAGTGAGGAGGGGCAAGCAGCCCCCTTTATAGTGAGCCAGGCATACTTGGCTGTTGCCAGGTAACTGCAGGGCAGAGCTTAGACAAAATGCTAACACCATCCTCATCAGGTATATTACTAAACAAGATTTCAACAGCTTAAACAGTGCCAGTCTGCACATCTTAAATACACACAGACACATCTCCTTCAGATACTGTCTTTGAACCACAAGCAGCAATGAGCAAGGGCCTGTTTCTGTATCTACACTTGAAAATTTTGCCAACATTGAAAATAACTCATATTTAAAAATTTACCTTAGTGCCTTTACTTAAGAGTCAGTTTAGAAATAGGCTTGGCTGTATGGCTCTCTTTTTTTGCTATGTGTGTTATGTATGTTTTTGCTATGTGGGGTATGTGTGTTACATATGTTTGCAGTACCTGTGTGTAAGTATGCTTACCCATGTAGGAATGTGTGTGGAGGCCTGAGGGTGTTGTTAGAGTGTCCTCCTCAGGTGGCTTCCCACCTTCTCTTTTTGATAGGGTTTCTCGGTAAGCCTGGAGCCTGATGTTTTGGCTAGGCTGGCTGGCAGTGAGCCCTGGGATTGTATGTGTCCGCCCTACCCTAGCGCTGGGATTACCGATGCCTGTTGCCACGCTGGGCTCTTCTGTGGGTCTGGGGCTCTGGTTCTTGAGCAGCAGCACCAAGCCAGCTGTGAGCTACCTGCTACAACTTCAGAATCTTCCATAGTTGGTGGTTGGTTCCTTGATCCTGAAATGTTCTTCCTATAATGAAAACAAAACAAATCTACAGTTGCCTGATTTAGGACTCTGTTCTCTGTCCAACGTGACACAGCCTAGAGTTACCTGAGTTACCTGAGAGGTTAGCCTTGACCGAGAAATCTCCTACACCAGATTGGCCTGTGGGCAAGTCTGTGTACCGTGGGTGTCTTGATTGTTAACTGATATAGGAGGACCTAGGCCCGCTAGTGCTGGTTGTGGGCAGGTGATCCTGGGTTGTAGCATAAAGCTGGCTCAACAGGAACCCATGAGTGACAAGTCAGCAGACAGCATTCCTCCACAGTTTCTGCCTTAAATTCTTGCATGGCATGACCTGTCTCCAGGATGGCCTGAGACATGAAAGTCAAAATAAGTTGAGTTAACCCTTTCCTCCCCAGGTGATTTTTGTTCAGAGTATTTTACCACAGCAGCAGAAGGGAAACTAGGACATAGTTTGTCCCAAGAGAGCTCCCCCTTTTGCACAGACACTGTTTCACTCTCTAGCTCAGGCTGGCCAACTCATGACAACCCTACTGGGTTAGCCTTCGGCATACTGTGATCACAGGCTCGAGCCACTATGTGTGACTGACTTTGATGTTTGCTTTTCTTCTTACAAAAGTCACAAAGTTATAAAATTAAATCACCAACTCCCTTATAGCTTGTGTTTAGCAGGCCACCCCCGGTTATCTTAGTTAGGGTTTCCATGGCTGTGAACAGACACCATGACCAAGGCAAGTCTTATAAAGGACAACATTTAATTGGGGCTGGCTTACAGGCTCAGGGGTTAAGTCCGTCATCATCAAGGTGGGAGCATGGCAGCATCCAGGCAGGCATGGTGCAGGAGGAGCTGAGAGTTCTACATCTTCATCTGAAGGATGCTAGGAGAAGACTGGCTCCCACTTAGTTAGGAGGAGGGTCTCATTTCATTGCCCACTCCCACAGGGACACACCCCCTCCAACAAGGCCACGCCCCTCCAACAAGGCCACACCTCCTAATAGTGCCACTCCCTGGTCCAAGCATATACAAACCACCACACACGGACATTGCTTGGTGGTAACAGTTGAACCATGAGTGAACAATGCCTCCATTTCAGGAAACCTAAAATACCTACACCCTGCCACTCTGGATGCTGCTCCCTAATGCTTCTCCCGAATGCTGAGCTGCTGAATGCTTCTGTGATATCATCTCTAAGCATGTGCCTGATGTTGTTGGGCGGCCCTTGATTTGGCTATCAGGCAAGTGCTCGTGGTTCTGGACACAGTGTGTCCAGCCAGTCTCTCCAGGTGGGAATCTCTAGAACAGCTGTAGAGGGACATTTTCTGCCTTCTTTTCCTTTTCTCCTTAGCCCTTAGGACAGACTGGGGCAGCAGGTATAGGGATGAATCAGGGAATAGACTTGAACACTGAACACTTGCTGTGTGACTTTTTCTTGGGAGAGGTGAAGGAACATCTGTTTTCCCTAGACAGAGCACCAATGGCAGATGGTTGTACAGGTGGTCTACCTAGGTGAACTATGAATTTATTGAGATTACTTATAGGACTATGAATGAGGAATTACTTTCAAAAGAGTAGATGACCTCCCAAAACAGCTGGATCACTAAAGAAGTCCCATCCAAGCATGGATGGTGATGTCATGAAACCTCTCCTTTAAGGACCCAGCTGCCCTCTGCTTGCTCTACCATCTCTGTAGACCACATGATGCTGGGGCAGGATTGTACACATCTGGCAGGGGGACAGGAGGGAGAGAGTGTTTGGGATCTCAGGTGAGGGTCTCATGACCGCGCCCACTTTATCCTCCTATGAGAACTCTTCAACAGGCCTCATCTTTCAAGAGTCTCAAGAAGTACTCACATGTTCTTGCTTGCGAGCGAGGGAACTCCAGTGCACTGGCTATTGTTATTATTATTATTATCATTAAACCTCATGTTATTGCAGCGAGAAAAAAAAAAAAACCAGAAGTACTCACATTTTCTCTTATCAGACAATGGCCATGGCTATACATGCTTGAAGGACAGCATTCCCCACAAAGAAAGAGTGGGTTATTCAGCTGCATATATGTTTTCCTTAGCCTGAATTACCCTTTTGGCCTAGAAGCTTGCCTCGGGTTAGAGAGTATGTTTTTGAGGGTTCAAATCAGGCTCTGGTCTTCAGAAGGCTTAATCCAGCTGCAATAGTATCCAAGGAGACAAGATATCAGGAGAAAAATCTGTGCGCTCTCTCTCTCTCTCAACACACACATGAGAGAGAGAGAGAGAGAGAGAGAGAGAGAGAGAGAGAGAGAGAGAGAGCATTCTAGAAAGCATAGCTGTGTCTGAGAGGCCTGCAGGGCCATGCCCCACCCTGGCATGCTAGGGAAGAATATTTACGCCTCTCCCAGATGGTACTAGCTTGTGACAGAATCACTCTAGTGTGTGGCATGTACTTTTATGCTACTGCCTTTTGCTCTGGGATCTGCAGTACTACCAGCCCTCACCTGGCTTCCCTTGAATCCTCGGACAAAACACACACACACACACACACACACACACACACACACACACACACACACTTTGTTCCTTTACAGTTTGCCTTCATGGCACAATTGCTGGGTGCTGATATCTCCCACCTGGAAAAGCATGCCCTTACCGATTTATTATCTCTGTCTCTCCACTTGCCCTAAACTTCAGTGTCTAGTCCCACCTAGCCCCTGTCAAACATCCCTGGCCACCCACCTGCAGTAGTGGCCACAGGCCCCAGCTACTCTTGAGACCTCTCACATGGTTGCTGCATTCTTCTTCCTCTCTCCTTTCTCATGCCTGCCTTTTACTTCTAGGACCTGGAAGTCACGATTGTACCTTCTGCCTAGCAATTGGCTCCCAGCTTTCCTTACTGACAAATCAGGAACCAATTGGGGAACAGGACCTTATCATCAGAACCGCCCTTTTCACTCTAGTTTCTGCCTCTTCTTCACACATCATTTTCCTCAATGTTTCTTGGCACCCTCATCTCTTATTCCAGCACCCTGGCTCGCTCTGAAACAAGGATATCTTGTCTTAGGATCCTAAGTGTAGTTACATCTGCAAAGACTTTCTCTGTAAAGTCACACTCAGAGGTTTCAAGGGGACATGAAGTTTTTCCCGCTTGTGATTACTTTATTATTGTATACGTGTGGATGTTTTGCCTGTATATATGGTTATGTACTGCATGTGTTTACATGCTGAGGCCAGAAGAGGGCATCAGATCTCTTCAAACTGGAGCTACAGATGGTTGTCAGCTGCCATGTGGGTGCTGGGAACTAAACTTTGGAACAGCAGCTAGGGTTCTTAATTGCTGAGTCATTTTTCCATCCCTGGATAAGTGTTTTAAATAGATTGTTTACTTTATTATGCCAAGGAAGGCGAATAGTCCCCAAACTTTAGGTATGTGGAGACTGACCTTCAGGCAATCAATTGGAGTGCTGCAAGTGTGTGATGCAGACCTGCTTCCTGAGATGGCAATGCAAATCAGGACTGTGTGCTCCTTGAGCCAGGGTAAGAAGGGACACTCGATGAAAAATCTGGCTGGATGTTCCGCGCCCCTTCTGAGTCCCCTCGCCCACAAGAGAGACACGGGAGTTAGTGTTCGGGTAGTTACTACAGCAAGGCTTTATTCTTGTATCAGCTGAAGCGTCCCGGAAAAGGCACTGCTTATATGCACCCTAGAGTGGCGTGTTCACTTCTGATTGGCTGTTCACTCATCACCCCATATTATGCCCCGGGATGGGCAGTGGCTTGGCGCGCTTTCGCCTCTTGCACCTGCGCAGTTTAGTTGTTTACTTGTGGGAGCACCGGATGCCAGTGCCATCTTGTAATGGCGAATGTTGTCACCGCTCGCCTCGGTTCCCTACAGCTGGAGATTTGTAGTTAATCCCATAGAGAAGCACAGCCTTTATTGGCTGTGTGGTCTTGGCTGTGAGCTTCTGAGTCATCTATAAACTGAACATGATGGTGAAGTCTACTTACTATAGTTCTGTGGATTCACTAGGAGAATGTATCTGGGATGTTGGGTGTAATACTTGGGACAGAGTAGATACACAGTAGAGGATGGTTTTGAAAACATTAACAGCTGACAGAAGACTTCAGCTCAGCATGTATAAAATGATTATGGATGCCATTAGGGCAGCATATGTAGGAGCCTGGGCCCTGGGGTGAGTTATCCAGATCCTGCAGCAATGGGCACCTACCTGGTGATCTAGCCCAGTTCAGTTGGGAATGCCTAAAAGGGCTTCAGGGACGTTCTAGTGAACACCCCTAAACTGGGAGCTGAGAAGCAGCCAGGGAGGTACAATATGGGAAAACAAGGCACGGTTAGCAACTTGTATTAGTTATTTTCCCATTGCTGTGGCAAAAGGACCCAACAAAAGGCACATAAGGAAGGGTTTGTTTTGTGTTTTGAGATGGGATACAGTCTGTCAGGGTGAGGAAGTCAGGGAGGCAGGAGGATGAAGCCGCTGTTCACACCTCATCCACAGTCAGGAAACAGAGGAATGCTGGCTTTCTTCTTTCTATCCAGTCAGGGACCCAAGCCCTGGGATGGCCACCCACATTCAGGATCGGTCTTCCCACCTTGGCCCAATAGACAACCTTTCACAGTCATGGGGGCTTGTTTCTAGGTAGTTCTAGATCCTGCCAAGTTGGCATTCAATATTAACTATCACACAGCTCCTAACGCCCCCCAGGACCAAATGAGTGCGAGGGAGGAAGCGCCAAAGGGATGAGAGAGAGAGAGAATCGTGTTGTCAGGCTGCCTGGGTGGAAACAATGACCCAAGCAGGGCAGGGGGCTAGGGTTGAAATGGCAGGGCCACTGTCCCTTCCTTAGTCTCAGTCTCCAGGTGGGGGGTAATTTTGAAATCACAGAGCAGCTTGTTTGTCACTGTGTGTATGTGTTGTGTGTGCATGTATATTTTTGTGCATGTGTATACATGTGTGTACATATTTGTGAGTGTGTGTATGTGTATGTCTGTATGTGTGCCTCTATGTGTGTGTGTATGCATGTGTGCCTCTGTGTGTGTGTGCCTCTGTGTGTGTGTGCCTCTGTGTGTGTGTGCGTGTGTGTGTGTTTTAATCTAGGCCCTGAGAAAGCAACTCAGAGCAGGCTAGGGAGGTGTGGGGAGGCACGGGAATGACAGTGTCCTTATTACTGTGGGTTCCTTGGCAGATCACGGAACCCTCTGTGTTGCAGATGGCATGACTTGCATAATAAGCAACTGGTGGTTGAGGCCCATCTGCTGTGACTGCGTGTTCTCTTGGCATCTGTTAACTCTCACCAGATGGCCATAGAGGGCTTTGCCGTGTCCACACCTTCAGTAAGTGGTAACAGCACACTGTGAGCTGGGATACAGCTCCATGTACTGTGCTTACCTAGACTACGTGAGGCCCATGTGACACTGGACAGAAGTAATCCTAGTGCATGTTGGTGTTGGTCATCTTGCACAAAGCTCTCATGTGGCATTTAGCATGGCTGGCTCATTTCAGCTCTCTGTATCCATCAACCCCTGCCTTCACCTCTTCCCTGTTCTGCCTCTCCATCCTCTTTCCATCTCCTTCCTTCCTCTCCTCTTCCTCCTTCCTCTCTTTTTCCTCTTCTTTCTTCATTCCCTGCCTTATTTCCTTCTTCCCTCCCTCCATCTCTCCCTCTTTCCCTCCCTCTTTCTGCCTTCCTCCTTCCCTCCCTCTCTCTCCCTCCCTCCCTCCCTTCCCCTTCTTTCCTTCCTTTCTCCCTCTTCTTTTCTTCCTTCTTCCTTCCTTCTTTCTTCCTCCTTTCTTTTTCCTCCACCCCTCTCCTCATGTCTCCCTTTCTCTCAATCACACTTGGACATCAAGTTCAGACAACTCTCCAGCCACCCTTTTGGGCTCTGGGCTGGTTTTCAGCGCTGCTTAATGCAAGGATCTGTATTGTTTTATTCTTTAATTCCCTTACCAGTGGGTACCACCTCAAGCCTTCTGAGTGCTGCCCTCGGGCAGGAGGTATCATTGCTTCCTGTGCATACAACCTCATTGCTTTCCTTTAGCGTGTTGAGATCTTATCACAATTTCCATCAGACCAAGGAGCTTGCTGAGCCTCACCGGGGCCATGGCTGTGCCCAGGTGGTCCACTGCAGGGAGAGCCTTGACCCTCCTGTGTATTGCAGCTCCTATTCACTGTCATTTCCCAACCACGACTTCATGTGGGTTCTGTCACTTGTCCTTACAAAGTGACAGGCACAAAATTGTGCTGGGTCTTGCTTTCTGGGCTGAGGGTGCAGCTCAGATGGCACGATGTTGCCGGGCATGTAAGAAGCCCTGGGTTCGATACCTTGAACTGTAGAGACCAGCTGTGGTGACTATTAACCTCCACGCTCAGGCATCGGATGCAGAAGGAGTAAGAAGTTTAAGGTAACCTTGGCAACTGTGGATGGTTGTGTCAACTTGTAGCAGTCTACAATCACTAGGAAAGAGTCTGAAGGACTATCTGCATCAAGTTTACCCGTAGGCATGTCTGTGGGGGGTTGTCTCGATGATGGTAATGTATGTGTAAGATATAGCTGAAAAGTAGGCAGCCCTGTTTCCTGGGTTTGGATCCTGGGCTGCAAGAAATAGAAGGTGAGTGAGCATAAGTGTGCATGCACTCACCTTCTGTCTGTTGCAGACTGTGGATGTGACCAGCTGCTTCAGGCTCTTGCCTTGACTTTTCTGCAGTGATGAATTGTAACTTGGATTTGTCAGTGGAATAAACTCTCTCAAGGCTGCTGTTGCTGGGGGTGTCCTCCGTTAGGACAACAGGAAGGAAACCAGAACAGGTCAGCCTGGGTACCTTGTTTTAAAAGCAAAGCAAAACAAAACATGTCTTTCTTTCATTAAGGGGCATGTCTAAGGTTTGTCTGTGTTAATGTGATCTCTAACCTTCCTCTCTCCTCAATCACTACTTCTGAGTCTTCTGGAGAAAAGTATGTCGCTGTCTTAGGGTTTCTATGACGGTGAAGAGACACCGTGACCACAGCAACTCTTATAAAAGTAAGCATTTGATTGGGCCTTGTGGAATGCCGTCAATACGCAGGTGAGGGCAGGTGTAATAGAAGACTGGAGTCTGTGATTGGGCAGTGATAAAAGAAGGCAGGCTGAGAGTTTTAGAAGCAGGACAGAGAGGACAGAAAGACAGAGAAGATGGAGGAAGAAGGGTTTGAACCTGATCCACGTGGCTTTGAATAGCCACAGGTAGCTATGAACATTAGAAGGGATGGATTAATACAGGACAGTTTGTCCTATCTAAGTGGGTAGCTTGTGTCAATATCAGGTGGTGTGGGTGTTTTGTGGGTTGAGAATTTGCTGATATAAATCTGACTGATAAATTACAAGCCTCTGGAGTTTTGATTTACTTACTGGGTTATGGAGGCGGGATTTGTGACAGCTAGCCGCAGGGGGCGGACGGCTGGGAGTGTGAGCGGGTTCCACGGCAAGAGAATAGTGAGTTGGGGGGGGGGATGCCACATGGGGACACGGGGCTGGGGAGACCATGCTACTAGAGCATAGCCGGTGATAGCTTGGATTGTTTTTTAATATTACACGCAACAGGGCCAGGCTTACATTTCAGAAGTTTAGTCCATTATTGTCATGGTGGGAAGCATGGTGGCAAGCAGGCAGACGATGGAGAGGTAGCTGAGAGTTTTACCTCCGGATCCACAGGCAGCAGGAAGTAACAGTGGACCACAAGTGAACACTTGAGATCTTAAAACCCACCCTCAGTGACACACCTGCTCCAACAAGGCTACCTCGTGTGATAGTGCCATGCCTGTGAGCCTATAGAGGCCATTTTTATTCAAACCACCACAGCCCCTGTCCCCTCTCCTAGGTCACTAGAGCCTGGAGCTCCCATTGGACAAATAAGAGTACTGTGAGCATTTCCCTATGTCATCACAGATGCTGTGCAAATATACCTCCATCTCTGGTGTAGGGTCAGACTAACCTGGACTCTTCATGGCTGAGTTGGGCCAGGCTGCTGGCTAAGCCTCGCCAACAATAGGTACAATCCCATATTTCCATACCCATACCCCTGACAGCTTGTCCCAGTCTGCTGACTGGCACTAGGTTTATAGGTGTGAAGTGCTATTCCCTGGCCTTAATTTGTATGTCCCCGGTTGCGAATGTCTCTCTGGATCACTTCCCAAGCCTGTTGTTGGCCACAGTGCAATCCTCTGCAAGCTGTGGGTATGTGTCAGAGTCACAGTTCTCTCTCTGGTCCTTTGGAGTTCCCTGCAAGAGGGAAAAATCAGGGCATTGTCACAATCAAAGTGAAATCAAACTCCAACTGTCCAACATCTTGGATCCACTCACGATCTTCTGGGTTCCTCTAAGGGGCTTGGGTCACCTCTCCAGCTCTGCCTTCTGCAACACACATAGCTTGTCTTCTAGGTTCTGGCAGGCTTCATTCCATTGCTGTTGCTGTTGCTTATCCCGTGGTACTGGCATCTCCAAAATGTTGAGGTCCCTTTGTGCACCTGGGCTGCATTTTCACCAATGGCCTCTCAGAGTTCCAAGCTCCTGCTGCTTTCCACGGTACCTTTATTCCTTCAAAGCCAGTACTGCCTGGGTGACCTTAGGAGGTACAACTTTGGCCACCTCTGGAACACAGTTTCCCAGAGATTTTACCTCAGTGATGCTGGTCTCTTAACCATCACTGATTTCTCAGCTTCAGCTGAGCAGCATCTGTTGCAGTAAATCTCCAACCCCAACAAACCAGACCAAAGAACATACAACTCAGTTGTAATATTTATAAGCTGCATGCCTAGGCTGAGCAGATATACGACCACACTACTCTATTCCTCAGTTATCAGATTCCTTGCTACTTGTCACCACCACAGTGACACACTTTTTCCAACAAGGCTACACATCCTAATAGTGCTACTCCCCGTGCCAAGCATATTCAACCCACCACACCTCCCCAAAACATGGTCAGGTCTTTTACAGCAATACTCCACTCTGGCACCAATTGTCTTAGTCAGGGTTTCTTTCTTTTTAATCTTTTATTTATTTATTTATTTATTTATTTATTTATGATGTAATACTTTTTTTATTAGATATTTTAATTATTTACAATACAGATATCATCCCCTTTTCCTATTTCCCCTCCCTAGAACCCCCTATCACACCCCCTCCTCCTTTATGCTTTTATACCATTCTGATTACATGCATGTATTAAGGTCAGTTCTAGGTTGAGAGTCTAACAATACAACAGATGCAAATAGTTGAGGAACAAGCAATACAATAAACACAAATAGTCAAAGAAAAAGCAAGGCATTAAACCCAGTTATGTGAACACTCTCGTGAACACTGTTTCTAAAGGCTTATCAGGATGACTAAAGTATTTGAGCCTACTTCCCTGTCCTAGCCCAAGGTCATTTTCATGTCTGAAGTCTACTTCCTTGTTCTAGCCTAAAATTTAGATTGCTGTCTGAAATTACTTCTTTGTTCTGGCCTAATATTTAGATTCCTGCCTGAGATTACTTCTTTGTTGTAGCCTATGATTTAGACTCCTACTTGAAATTACTTCTTTGTTCTAGTCTAATGTCAGATTCCTGCTTGAAACCTATTTCCTTGTCCTTGGCCAATGTCATATTCCTGCCAAGCAGCCCCTTTCCTTGTTCTTGGCCCATGTCAGCTTCTTGCAAAGCAGCCCCAAAGGCTCTCCACCTCTCCCCTGTTTTATTTCGTTAACAAGATTGAGCCTGTCTTAGGTCGTTCTGACAAAAATGCCTTCCTTACCCATCATGGAATATGCATTATCAAAGGCAATGCATTTCTGTCTTAGGTTGGTAAGGCTCTGTGCAGAATCTTACCCATCCTTGGCTTGCCAGCCTGTTAATTTAATAACTTTGTCTGGGGATCCATTATCAGGTTCAAGCCATGTACTTTGGTTGCCATCATGTTGATGTTGTTAAAGATAAGCTTTAACACAATGGGCAGGAATAAAAGTATTCTCAGGACAAGAAGGGCTAGCCTGATCAAGCTATATATGCCATTCCCGAGGTTTGTCCAAAATGGAAATACTAAGCTCAGGCCACAGATAATTTTATCAGCATTATCTGCTGCATCAAAGGTCAACAGAACAGCATTCTCTAAATTTATAATCTTGCTATGCACACCCAGAGAGGTGTTAGGATTATGCCAAATATCCTACAGGTGTCTTTAAACTTTTTTTCTAATTATAATGACAATCATTGTGAATTTCAAAAGTAACACTACTCCAGTGATATTTGTCATGACACTTGGGATGGCTATTAACTCTTGAACCCTGAACCTCCTTCAGATAATTTGAATGGGTTGTAGAGCATCATTCATTGTTCCAGATACCTATATAAATCCTTTTGTATACTCAATACATTAGTAACATTTTTTGCTAGATGGTTAACAAAAATAGTTGTCATAACTCCTGTGTCAATGTTATTGCAGAAGCAGTGGTGCTAGCAATTAATGGAATTAAAGCTGTTATACCAGTAATAACCTACTACCCTCTTGCTTCTGCTTAAAGCCTAACTTACTTCTTCCAGCACTTTCAAGCTTTTTTTTTTTTTTTTTCAGAGAATCAAGGTTTTCTAATACTCAGGGTAGTGAGACAAAAGCTGGTTGACAGACCCCTGTAACAGACATGCCAGGTTTCAACACACTAACATAATTGGAAATTATATAGTCAATGCAACTTACAATAAATTCTGTAGAAGAGACAAAACTAATTTAGCTTGACAATTAAAAGAGCCTTAAAACATGCACTAACCCTTGTTTGAAATCCAGATCCTGTCCCAACATTATCTCTTGCTATCTTAACATCATAGTGAGTTACAGCTAGCTTCCAAATATGTTCCTGACAAAGTCCAGATCCAGTCTTCCAAAGGTAGACGGTTATTTCCCACATTGGATTGATTTCTAGACCAGTTCATGATTGAGTCCTAATAACTGGGCATCTTTAAGAAGAATACAAGAGACATATTTTCTCTTTTCAATTTTCTATCCCACAAGGTCTAAAAACTTGAGGAAAGGCAGCTTGTCCCATCTGGGTTATAGTCAAGCAAAGGTGGGTCAGGAACATATGTCCAATACAGCTCCCCAGTCACCCTTGTCAGGGTACTCAGCAAACTCACAGGTTGGCATCATTCTTTGTCTCAGCAACAGTATGTCTCACCAATCTTTTTAAAGTTCCATGGGCTCCTTCTACAACACCTTGTCCTTGAGGATTATATGAAATCCCCATAATAAATTGTTGAAAAAAGTCTTGTCTGCTCAACTACAATTGCCAGACCCATTATCTGTTTTTTAAAATTGGTTATTTCATTTATTTACCTTTCAATGTTATCCCCTCTCCTATTCCCCCCCCAAAACCCCTTATCCCATCCCCCTCCTCCTATTTCTATGAGGGTGTGCTCCCACCATCCTCCTATTCCTGCCTCCCTTCTCTCAATTTCCCCAGCATTAGGGAATCCAAACTTTCAGGCACCAAGGCCCTCCACTTCCACTGATGCCTGACAAGGCCACCCTCAGCTACTTATACAGGTGGAGCCATGAGTCCCTCCCTTTGTGTTCTCAGGCTGGAGGTTTTAGTATGGCTACTCCAGCTTGTTTCTTAGGAGCATTTGCTTGAAAAATTGTTTTCCAGCCTTTTATTCTAATGTAGTGTCTGTCTTTGTCACTGAGGTGGGTTTCCTGTATGCAGCAAAATTCTGGGTCTTGTTTACATATCTAGTCCGTTAGCCTATGTCTTTTTATTGAGAAATTGAGTCCATTGATGTTAAGAGATATTAAGGAACAGTGATTGTTGTCTCCTGTTATTTTTGTTATTAGAGGTGAAGTTATCTTTGTGTGGCTATCTTCTTTTTGATTTGTTGGAAGAGGGTTACTTTCTTGCTCTTTCTAGGGTATAATTTCCCTCCTTGTATTGGAGCTTTCCTGCTATTATCCTTTGTAATGCTGTGTTTGTGGAAAGATACTGTGTAAATTTGGTTTTGTGATGGAATATCTTGGTTTCTCCATCTATGGTAATTGAGAGTTTTGCTGGGTATAGTAGCCTGGGCTGGCATTTGTGTTCTCTTAAGGTCTGTATGACATCTGTCCAGGGTCTTCTTGCTTTTATAGTATCTGGTGAGAAGTCTGGTGTAATTCTGATAGGTCTGCCTTTATATGTTACTTGGCCTTTTTTCATTACTGCAGTTAATATTTTTTCTTTGTTTTGTGCATTTGGTGTTTTGATTATTATGTGATGGGAGGTATTTCTTTTCTGGTCTAGTCTAGTCTGGTAGGCTTCTTGTATGTTTATGGGTATCTTGTTCTTTAGGTTAGGAAAGTTTCCTTCTATAATTTTGTTGAAGATATTTATTGGCCCTTTAAGTTGGGAATCTTCACTTTCTTCTATACCTATTATCCTTAGGTTTGGTCTTCTCATTATGTCCTGGATTTCCTGGATGTTTTGTATTAAGAACTTTTTGCATTTTCTTTGACACTTGTGTCAATATTTTCTATGGTATCTTCTGCACATGAGATTTTCTCTTCTATCTCTTGTATTCTGTTGGTGATGCTTGTGTCTATGACTCCTGATTTCTTTCCTAGGTTTTCTATCTCCAGGGTACTCTCCCTTTGTGATTTCTTTATTGATTCTACTTTTATTTTTATGTCCTGAATGGTTTTGTTCAATTTCTTCACCTGTTTGGTTATGTTATCTTGTAATTCTTTAAGAGATTTTTGTGCTTCCTCTTTAAGGGCTTTTACCTGTTTACCAGTGTTCTCCTCAATTTCTTTGAGAATGTTATTTATGTCCTTCTTAAAGTCCTCTATCATCATCATTAGAAGTGACTTTAAATTTGAGTCTTGCTTTCCTAGTGATATGGGGAATTCAGGATTTTCTAGTGTGGGAGAACTAGGTTCTAATGATGCCAAGTACCCTGGGCTGCTGATGCTTATGTTCTTGAGTTTGCCTTTTGCCATCTGGATCTCCTTAGTGCTACCTGCCCTGTTTCTGACTGGAGCCTGTCTTTCCTATTATTTTGATTGTATCAGAACTGTGTGGGGTGGGTGTTAACTACTGGGGTTAGAGCTGGGGCCCAAGATCTGCTTAGTGCTCAGGTTCAGACAGGAAGGGACCAGTGCTCTGGGCCAGGAGTGAATTCCTGGGTCCTAGTGCATCCCAGTTACTCCCTGTTTGGGGCAGGTGTTGCTGTCTCCTTACCTAAGATACTACCCGGGTTAGAGCTCCTGGGAGGCCTGCTTCCTCTGGGTTCTGTGAGATTGGGTGCAGAGCTGCCACCTGGAATCTGCTCAGTGCTTGGGCCCAGACCCTTAGTCAGGGTTTCTATTGCTGCAAGGAAACACCATGGCCAAATATCAAGTTGGGAGGAAAGGATTAATTCAATTTACACGTTCATATTGCTATTTCCAAAGGAAGGCAGGACAGGAACTCAAACCTAGAAGCAGGAGCTGATGCAGAGGCCATGGAGAGATGCTGCTTACAAGCTTTCTTCCCCTGGCTTGCTTGTCCCACTTTTTTTTTTTAAATAGAACTCAGGACTGCTAGCCCAGGGATAGCACCACCCGCAATGGGCTGGGCCCATTGATCTGAGAAAATGCCTTATGGCTGGATCTCATGGAGGCATTTCCTTAACTGAGGCTCCTTCCTCTTGGATGACTCTAGCTCTTGTCAAGTTGACACAAAGCCACCAATACAGTGTGCCCAAGAGCAGATCATGAGCTGTCTTTCAAAGATAGAATATTTGTCTGCAGATAATGGTAGAACCCTGCTCCAAACTCCTCAGGTCCTTCTACGTGCTCATATTTAACAGCCTTCCAAAGGCTCCAAGAACATTCCCGTCTGGCACTGACACCTCAAGTACCATTGGCTCTGCTGAATCATATAATCCAAGTGGTAGAGCAGCCTGCACAGCCTGCACAGCAGCCTGGATATGTCAGAGAGCCTCCTTCTGTTTCAGGCCCTACTCAAATCTCACAGCTTTGTGAGTGGTTTTGTATATGGGCCTGAGTAACACACTCAGTCGAGGAGAAAAGAGCTGTCTCTAGAATCCAAATAGGTGCAGTAAATGTTAGGTGCCAGGCTGCATGTTTGCCTTACCACTGGGGTGCTTGGAGTGCCACCAGGACCCTGCTCAGATGAGCCAGAACACAGTCTACAATGGGGTCCTCAGTCTCTGTTTTCCTGGGTGGGAAACAGTGCAGTCTGGGATGATTGCTGTGGTTCTGGTAGGCTTTCTGTTGGGAGTTGGGACCAAGGCTCCTCCTTGATCCATGATGGTCCACACTTTCCTCAGGGTATCTATGCACCAGACAGGAAGGGGAAGACAGAGCCAGGGATGGGCAGAGCCAGTTTGATCCTGAGTGAGTGCCAGAGGGGCAGGAAGAGAGAAGGCCTTCTATGGGAGATTTCAGAGCAGCTCTTTATGACCAAGGCCTTCCTCCACTTCCATCCTTTATGAAGAGATGGTTCTTGCTTATTTGATCTGCTTTATTAAATGGTGAATATGAATGTGTACGCCTTCCCCAGTGTGAACCAGGGATTCAATACCTTTTGTGGGAAGAAATGCCCAGGAGGGAAGCTCATTGGCTGAACACTTGGGGCCTATCTAGATAGCTCATTAGCATAGAAAATTTCAGGTTTTTCTGCTACATGACTGATTGCTATGGTCCTCAGTGGGGTGTCATGGTTATGAATTCCAGAGCAGATAGAGGTAGGCAGGGAGCTGGCCCCACTCCTACTGTTCTCAATTCTGAGATTCACAGGGTTTGATTCACTCAAACTTACCAGTTCTTGGACTGGAGAGATGGCTCAGTGGTTAAGAGCACTGACTGCTCTTCCAGAGGACCTGAGTTCAATTCCCAGCAACCACGTGATGGCTCACAATCATCTGTAATAGGATCTAATGCCCTCTTCCAGTGTGTCTGAAGACAGCTACAGTGTACTTACATACATAAAATAAACAAATCTTTAAAACAAACAAACAAATTACCAGTTCTTCTGTCTGGTGGCATAGCCTACTTGGTCCATAGTTGTTCTTTCTTGGTGGTGGGAGAACCAGGTACATAACATATCCTTTGCCTTAGAATAACTATGCATGTCTCCTACCACTGGAGTCACTGAGGTAGAAGGCCCTTGTATTTTGGTTGGATTTATTTCCCATTCTCTGATGTGCATACATGTTACCAACAAGTCCAAAATGGTTGCTACCTCCTGCTCACTTGGGCCAGTCAGCATAATCTTTTTGTGATGGTTTGTATATGCTTGGCCCAGGGACTGGCACTATTAAGAGGTGTGACTCTGTTGGAGTAGGTGTGTCACTGTGGGTGTGGGCTTTGAGACCCTCATCCTAGCTGCCTGGAAGTCAGTATTCTGACTTCAGATGAAGATGTAGAACTCCCAGTTCCTCCTGCACCATGCCTGCCTGGATGCTGCCATGTTCCCGCCTTGATGATAATGGACTGAACCTCTGAACCTGTAAGCCAGCCCCAATTAAATGTTGTCCTTATAAGAGTTGCCTTGGTCATGGTGTCTGTTCACAGCATTGGAAACCCTGACTGAGACAGTTGTCAATGTAGTGCCACTAATGTGATATTTTGTGGAAGAGATAGATGATCAAGATCTCTTCTTCTTCTTCTCCTTCGTCTTCATCTTGTCTTCGTCTTCTTCTTTGTTTTTTTTTTTTTTTTTTGAGACAGGGTTTCTCTGTTAGCCTTGGCTGTCCTGGAACTCACTCTGTTCTTTAGACCAGGCTGGCCTCGAACTCAGAAATCTGCCTGCCTCTGCCTCCCAAGTGCTGGGATTAAAGGCGTGCGCCACCACTGCCGGGCAATCAAGATCTCTTCTAGCCAAGGTATGACAAAGGTCTGGAGAGTTAATATGCCCTTGAGGTAAAATTGTGAGGATATACTACCAACTGTCCTTGGCAGATGAAAGAAAATTGCTTCTGGTGGTCTTTATTGATAGATACAGAGAAAAAAGGTATTTCCTAGATCAATAGCTCCAAACCATGTACCAGGAGGTATGATCATGTGCTCAAGTAAGGACACCACCTCTGGTATAGCTGCAGCAATCACTATTTAATTAAGTCTTTGATTGTCAACTGTTATTCTCTGGATCTGGAAATGACCTCAGGGAGATGTCATAGAAGATCCTTAAGATCTGGTCCTAGACAAGGGCTCCACTTGTTTCCCAGCTCCCAAATCTCTCTTTCTAAGAAGGGCTCAGAGCAATTCTCTGGTTCCCTGGCTGCTAGTGTCACATAGTTAGAAATGGGTCTGGGGTTCCAAGAAAATGGCCACACATTCCAAAGTATTTGGACGAAGCCAAGCACTTTACTTTTGTAGAAGGTTGCATTACCATGTCACATCAAGCAGGGTGCTAAGGGGTCCTGTGCGTCACTCTGATTGGTCAGAGTTAGACACACACTCTTACTCAGTTGGATAATTTTAAGTCAAAACAGTCAGCAGGCAGGTGGATTTGAGTTTGAGGTCAGCCTGGTCTACAGAGTGAGTTCCAGAACAACCAGGGCTACACAGAGAAACCACGTCTTGAAAAACCAAAACCAAACCAAGTCATACTAAATAAAAAAAAAACCCAACCAGACCAACCATCACAACAATGGAACATCACTGTTGATAAGCAAAGCATAGCTTGTGAGAGCATCGTGCAACCTTGAGAAGTTGATCTTGAAGGAATTTAAATTTATGCTTTTGTTGTTGTTTGTTTTGAGACAGGGGTGTTGTGTGTGTGTGTGTGTGTGTGTGTGTGTGTGTGTGTGTGTGTGTATGTGTGTAGATCTGGCTATCCTGGACTCAATTTGTAGACCAGGCTGGCCTCAAACTCACAGAGATCTGCCTGCCTCTGCCCCCCACATGCTGGGATTAAAGGCATGCACCACCACACCTGGTCCTCTTTATGTTTTTTAAAAGGGAATTTTGTCTTATTTAATCCTTTGTCATAAAAGACAATTACTTTTTTTTTTCATTTCCCACAATCTTAGATTGTATAATATCCTCAAGGTGTTTGATTATTTCTCTTTTTCTAATGTGTGCTTATGCCAACAAATAACCATAGCCCTTTGGTTGATTTGTTTTAATTTTCTAGACAAAGCAATGTTCTTCTTGTTTATCAATATAACTGCATATGGAAAGGTCATTAACCTCTCACAAAGGACTCTTTACAGATCTTGGGTCACAAAGACTTTTTGTGTGTCTCATTTAAGAGTTTTATAACTTTTGCTTCTACAGTCATTCTGTAATCCAACTTGAGGTGAATTATTTGATGTGAATTAAGGCTCTTGTGAAAGGATATAAAAAATTTGATTATATTCACATATAACAACAGAGACTCAGAATGCATAAAGTCTGGGCTACAACATTGCTCAATAGATATTCACCCTTTTGTAAGCTGTAAAGTTACAGGCAATGCAAGATTTAAAACAGCTATAATTTTTGAAGAGAACATCATAAAAAAAAAAACTTGTTTCTACACTGGGACAGCATCTTGTAAAAATGAAAATTCACTTGAAAGGAAAATCCAAACTGACAATGTTACCAGGCAGGTTCTCTACTAACCAACCAACCAACCAATCCATCCACCAAATAACCATCAACCAACCAACCAACCAACCAACCAACCAACCAACCCACCCATCTACTAACCAACCAACCAACCAATGAACCAACCAACCCATCCACCAACCAACCAACCCACCCACCTACTAACCAATCAACTAACCAACCATCAACCAACCAACAACCAACCCACCCACCTACTAACCAACTAACCAACCAACCAACCACCACCTAGGAAAGTGTTTCCCCAAGATCAGCACACAGTAACTGAATGGTGGTCCATGGAGTTCAGATTTCTTACCAAGTTGGCAGCAGAACTTGGCAACACTAAGTGTATTAACATTAACACTGATTTTAAATGTAGAAGAGGCAATATAAGCTGGGCAGTGGTGGCACAGGCCTTTAATCCCAGCACTTGGGAGGCAGAGGCAGAGGCAGGCGGATTTCTGAGTTTGAGGCCAGCCTGGTCAACAGAGTGAGTTCCAGGAGAGCCAGGGCTACACAGAGAAACCCTGTCTCGAAAAACAAAAAAACCAAAACCAAACCAAACCAAACCAAACCAAACCAAACCAAACCAAACCAAACCAAACCAAACCAAACCCAAAAAACCAAACAAACAAACAAAAAAAGAAGAGGCAATATTGAGGGGACCACAGAGCCTTGAGTCACAGTTTCAAGAGTTACCAAGGTCTGGTCATGTGTGACAAGGTCACAATTTCCTGCATAGGGGCTCTGAGAGATCATGTTGTAAAGTTGTAAGGATGAAGTCTATGTTGCAATGGAGACACCAGGTTGTTGGAGATGCTGGGATCATTGACTGTCTACTGAAGAAGATAGAGGCTAGGACTGTGACAGGGTGCAGATCTGACCAGATGGGGCTATGCAAGCCCTTTGGGGGCCCAGACAATTCTGAAGCAAGCCCCTGAAGCTGGACATGGGACTGTAAGCTTCATTCCTGCTTTTGTCCCATCATTCTTTGCTGTGCCCTATTCTCTCTCTTGGAAAGAGAATGTATGAGTACTTTGTATCACCGCATGTTTCAACTATGTAACTTGGTTTGATTTTATATGGGCTCACAGTTAATAGCCTTGAATCTCAGAGGAGACCTAGAAATCAGACTTTTGATCAGTGTTAAGACTATTAGAGACCACAGAGATTTTTGTAGTTGGATTGACTTTGTTTTGCATTATCAGAAGGGACAAGGGATAGAAGGTTATAACTCAAAAGTGATATGTCAGGGTGTCAGATTGACAAGGAGTTGACTTGTGGTGGTTTATGTTAACTGGAGAGAAATGTAGGAGTAATTTTTTGCAACCTACTTTAATAATTGTTCAACCTCTCCTCTGGCCTATCACCCACCAGAGGTAGTAGAAGAGAAAGCTACTAGGACATGGGAGAAGTGGACCTGCTTAGCAATAGTTCTTCGGGGATGAGATCAGTCTTCTTTGTCAGCAGTTCAGTTTTGTAGCAAACACCAAATATGAATCAGCAGCTACAGTCCAGTCCTCTTGGCAGGCAACCATGCATGAACCAAGCAGCTACAGTCAAGTCCTGAGAAAACTGCAAAGCTTGCCAACCAGCCTGAAGTGAAGCTGCAGAAGCAGCAAGAAGCCATAGGAGCTCCACGAGAAGTTCTTTGGCAAGGTTTTCTCAATGGTGGCATCACCACAGGCAGAGCTCAACAATATATAAGGCGAACCATACATGCATGTCCTTAGCAAAGAACAGCGAGGTGGAGCAAACCAAACCAATGCTCCTCTCCCACTGTCTGTGGGGTCATATTATTCTCCTTTATCATGGGTCCTTTCATGTGTCCACTATAGCAAAACATCCTTTCACTTGTGTGCCCCAACAAAACAGCATTTGACATAACTGACTTTCCAAAGAAACTAGAAGTTTCCACTTCAGAGAAATCTCTAGAAATGTTGTGAAGGATTTTCTAGACTATGTTCACTGAAGTGGGAAGACCCGCCCTAATGATGAGCGGCACTGTTCCGTGGAGGGTTGTGAACTGCATAGAGAGGAGCCAGCTGACTTCATGTGCAATGTGACCAGACAGCTTCCTGCTTCTGTCACCATGGTACACTGTATCTCTTGAATTAGATCAAAGCACATTCCTCATCCTTTAAAGTTCTTTGTGCTAGGTATTTGGTTACAGTAAGAATAAATCTGACTAATCATAGCAAATCTGTCTAACAATCATTTATCTCTATGTCTATCTATCATCTATCTATCTGCCATCTATCTATTATCTATCATCTATCAATCTATCTCTATCAATCATCTATTTATCTATCTATCTATCCTCTATCTACCATCTTATAGAATGGGTACAGAAGGGTCCTAATGCCATATATGAGTTCAAGGAATTTTACTGAAGGCCAATAGAGTTGCAACAATAATTTCTGTAGGGGTTAGATAACCGACTCTCTTAGTTACAAGCTGTACCCTGTGGATAATGCTGGACAGTTTGTGTTGTGTTTGTGTGCTCAACCATGTACAGAGTCAGCCTCCCTCTGTGTTTGCACTCAGAATGAAGTCTTATAGCATAAGGCACAGCCTGAAAAAAAAGGTGTTTTGCACAACCTAGAGTATTTTCAGGCAGTTCAGACTCTGACATTGACAAGAACTGTTTAGACTATGTCAGGATGCAACGTAAGTAATGATGACAGTAAAGACGTGCACATATGGTTGTGTGTATAATGCACGTCTGCATATTTAGACAGGCTCTTTGATTTGCATATGGAGAAAAACAGGGTGATACACATCCTTCTAAAATGAATCTCTGCATGGCAGCTAAGCTTCCATCCTGTGTTCTCTAGGGAGGGTGGCTTTTACAGCAGCACCCAGAGCCATAGTTAGGGTTTCACCTTGGGCAGATACTCAAAGAGCTGAGTAGCTTATTTAAAGATAAGATCCTTTTGGTTTATAATATACAGGCTGTGGGACATTGCTAACTCCAGAGCATCTGCTCTCCCTGTATTCTTTCTGTCTTAGTTACTGTTCTATTGAGATGAAGAGACACCGTGATCAAGACAACTTATAAAAGTGTTTATTGGCTTATAGTTTCAGAGAGTGGGTCCATTATCATCATGGTGGGGACCATGACAGCAGGCAGGCAAGTAGGCATGGTGCTGAAGCAGTAGCTGACAGCTTATGTCTGGTCTACAAGTTGGGGGGAGGTAGGTGGGACTAGGCCTGGGCATGGGCTTTTGAAACTCTAGTGCCCATGCTCAGTGACACATCTTCTCCAACAAGGCCACACCTTCTGATCCTAAATATTTCTATCAACTGGGAACCAGGCATTCAAGTGGATGAGCCTATGGGGGACATTCCCATTCAAATCACCACATCTTCCTTTAGGTTTTCAGATTAAAGACAGCAGCAAAGATCCTGTCAGGTAGGTCCACATCAGCTTTTCTCTGTGGCTTGTCTCCTGGTTAGGTCTGGGATGTCTGTGGAGTATGCCACAATCAGTATACATGCTTCTGGTGTTTCTGGCACAAGTATGGAGAAAACTACATGATTCTTTGATTTTATTCCCAAACATCCCTTTACATCCTGATGATAGTGAAAATAGCTTTCATTGTCAGTGTTTTATGTGTATGAGGCTTTTGCCTTCCCGTATGCCTGTGTGCCATATGCATGACTGGTGCCCACAGAGATCAGAAGAGGATGTCAGATCCCCGGATAGGAGTTACAGATGGTTATGAGCTGTTCTGTGGGTGTTGGGAATTGAACCCAGGTCCTTTGGAAGAGCAGCATGTGTTCTTAACTGCCGAGCCATCTTTCTAGCCCTGACTTCATACTTTTGAGATTCCTATTTTAAAAATTTTGAATCTGATCTCATCAATGCCCAGAAACTTTTCTAATTATTTTATTGGCATTCCTTCAACTTATCTCTTGTTTCTGTGCTATTTTTTCTCTGCTTATTGAATTTTTCTGGTTAAAAGAATTTTTTTTAAACAAAAGATCCTAAAATTTTAAAGATCTGACTATAGACTCTTGGAAGGGACAAAAACTTACAAGGATAGAAATTAAAAAAGCTGCAAATTATACAGATAGATAAGGCATCAAAGAAGACCGAGATCCATACAGAAAGACTGCTGGAATAGAATTTAGGACAACGTGTGTGTGTGTGTGTGTGTGTGTGTGTGTGAATTTAGGACAGTACGTGTGTGTATGTGAGTGATGTGTGTGTGATGTGTATGTGAGTGATGTGTGTGTGTGTGTATGTATGTGGCTTGTGTGTGATGTATATGTGAGTGATGTGTGTGTGTCTTGTGTGTTATATATGTGTATTTGATGTGTGTGTGTGGCATGTGTGTGTGGCATGTGTATGATGTATGTGTGTGTATGTGAGTGATGTGTCTGTGGTTTGTGTCTGATATATGTGTATGTGATGTGTGTGTGTGATATGTGTGTGTATATGTGTATGATGTTTATGTGTGTGATGTATGTGTGTATATGTGTGTTGTGTGTGTTTATGTGTTGCGTGTGTGACGTGTATAAGGTGTGTGTGTGTACATGCGCATTTGTCCTTCTCCCTGTGTAAATGGGATAAGGAAAAGACAGGGACAATAAGCTTTTCAAGAGACCAAAGGCAGGGGACTAGAAAGTTAAAGTTTCCCTAGAGGATATATTATTAACTAGTAGTAGAAGGAAGAAGACAAAGATTATTTTCTCAGCCTGTTGTCTGTCAGAGAGGATCTTCCTGTTCATGAGGGCAGAGCAAAGGTAGGCAGTCTTAAGTGAGCAGAAGGAGCTCTAAGGAGCTCAGGTGTGGACAGACTCTGAACTCTAGGTGAGTTATATACCCCAGTATTTCTGAGGGTCCATAGAGACTCCATAGACTCAGTGTGAGTTCTCCTCTTCGGAAAGGGAGAAGCAGAGGTAGTCTAGATAGATAAATTTCAACTCGGGCCCTGGAAGCTTCTGGATTGGCTTGTGAAACAGATGGCTCCCAGCATTAGCCAGAGAAACATTGAATACGCCGTGTAGCTTCAGTTTCTTATGAGCAAAATCCTGACAACAGTTTTACTTCCCTGCTCTGTTTAACGAATAATTCCAGGGATAATTTGTCTTCAACTTGTTAAGATACTTGGGCATTTCATAGAACTACTCTCCAGGTGGCTAAAAGACACGGTGTAATATGTTGACAGTAGTGGGATTTCCAGCAGAATCTGAGATAACAAATTCCCAAATTGAACTTTACGTGGAAGAATGGCTTACAGATTGGTAAAAAGACATTGTCTGATCTGTAACAGAGAAAATGTATATTTTTGAGGAATGGAGCTTTATATGGGGTTAGAGTCCAGAATCTTAACAGATGAATGACTCTGTTTGAATGTTGGATTTAGGTGGGAGCTAAGAAAACTCAGATATGGAAACTTAAAAATGAAAGCTTTACTTTCTGACCACTCAGAGATGTGGCTAGTTTGGGATCAGAACTGCATCCCCGAAGGGAGACTGTACAACATTTTCAAAGAATGGGAACAGGAGGTGAGAGGGGACGTGGGGGGACTACAGTGTTATCCAATTAAATGTTGTCATTATGGGTGAAGCAAGGGAGTATCTGTTGAGACTGGGCCATATCCAGGGCATCTGGCTTTCAGGGTCCTCAATTCATTCTCCTAGATTAGGTCCAGAGCTCAGAGCCCTTAACTCATCTTCTTAGACTTTAGGTCTGGAGCTCAGAGTGACAAAGGGACAGAGGAGCCGGTCAGCTGCATGTGGTTAATCAGGACATAACAGCCAAGTCATTGCGTATTTTTACAGCTTAGGCACCCAGGTTTAGACAACAGCAATTTCCATATTCCTTACCGGTTAACAGACAATTAAGAGAACGTTAGGAGAAGTGGGATGGGGGTTCCTTCCTAGGCCCAGGAACACGAACTTGTTTCACGCTGAAAGCAAGATATAAAAGTTTCCCTGAGATGGCTAGACTCAGACATCTGTCTCCTTACAAGCTGTCTGTGAGATTTCTAAACTCAGGCAACTGTTTACAACAGAAGCTCTTCGGCTATTGGGAAGTCTTCAGCTCCCCTAGGGCCTGGGATCTCGAATTTAGTTTTTTTTTTTTTTTTTTTTCTCTGTGGTTAAATGGAGTCTGAAAACGAAATGGTCTCACGTAGAACATGACTCTTTCTCTCATTCCCAACATGGACAGTGTAGAGGAGAGGCATGAACTCCTAGAATGTTTTTGCTGTTGTGTGGCCTCTCTTGGGGAAATGTGAACAAACATCTAATCACCCCAGATAGGGCACCCATGGACGACTGAAGGAATGATTCCATTGTGTAGTTTAGGGAATCCGTGAGATTACTGGCGGATATGATAGACTATAACATTGGGGGTTACTTACAGGAGGATTGGGAACTTAGAGACTTAGAAACCCACACCTGCATGGGGGATGTTCACAAAAGCTCATTGCTGGATGTGGGGACCTGAAGAATCCCTGAGGGACTGTGTAGGAGTGGATGAATTCTGAGTGAACATGTACTGTTGATATGGGCTTGGCCATGTCAAAGATCAATGCTTAAGACTCCTGGGAATGGCAAAACTTTCCCGGGTTAGACTCGGGCAAACCCTTCATGTTAGAGTGAGCCACAGAGGGATGCCAAAGCCTTCCTCTGGCCGGTGTTCCAATGGTGAAGGTGTGTGCAAGTACAAGGGATTAGGAACAATTGACCAGAGTATGTAACAGTTTCAATTTTCCCTTCCTCCTCCAGGATGTTTACAGCTCACCTACAGAGACGTCCTTCTGAGACCAGCCAACCCCTCCCTCTGTGCTCTAGAAGGGCTGTGGCTCCTGTTGCTCTGGGTAGTGGGTGTGTTGGATCAGAGCAAGCACAGCCCACCTGATCCTAGAGTTTCTGCCATGTATCTGTCCTTTCTTCATCCCCTCGATGCTCCTAGTCAGGTCGAGGTGCCAAGCCATGCTGGGCATGGTTCCCCGGATGCCCCGTGTGACTGGCAAGCAGCATTTGTTACTGCTTATGCAACCTTGAGACGGTGCCTTGTGAATCCTCTAACTTTTGTTTTTGGCCTGGGATGTATGCTTTACTTTTTGAGTCTTATAAGCTTCCCTCCCTGCTTCAGAAGGAATACTTTAGTTAGGAGAAAACACCTGTACACTAGTTGTTATAAAGATGAAGACCTGGGAAATTTGCTTATGAGAATGTGGGGTTGCATAAGTAGATAGACATTTTGTAGACATCCAGGCATCACTTGCATATAGCAGTTAGCCAATCATGACTTATTAGTTGATTTGTTTTTATAAAAGTAAAATATTGGGTTGTTTGCAAATGCTCGAAAGGGGAGTGGAGAGGCCTGAGGGATGCCTCAGAGGTCGGAGCACTTGCTGCTGGCCTGTGTCACCTGAGTTTGGGTATCAAAACTCATTTGGTGGAAGAAGAGGCCCAAAGCCTTCAAGTTGTCCTCTGAACCCCACATGTGTGCTCACTTATTTCTGTCAGTGTCAGGAGTGGACGGGCCACATCTGGAGAACTGCACCCACTCCCATATGATGTGACTTTGTGGTTGCTCAGATCATCCAGAGATGAAACCAGTGTTTCCTAGAGCTCACTAAGGGTGTAGGTGGAAAAGGGGATTCAGGGGTAAACTTGTCAGTGGTGTGAATTATGCCAATTGACTTAACTTTGATAGAAAAATTCTAAAATATGGACTAACCTAAAATTTATTTCTAGAACTAACCTAAAATCATGGCCAGCTTCTGAAATCTATTACAAGGGGCTGGAGTGATGGCTCAGCAGGTAAGGGTGCTTGCTATTCTTCTAGGGGACATGGGTTTCCCCAGGTCCCACATGACAACTCACAACCATCTGTAACTCCAGTCCCAGGGGATCTGACACCCTCTTCTGGCCTCTGTATGTATGTGGTGCACAGACAGACAGACAGACAGACAGACACACACACACACACACACACACACACACACGATGGCACAAGTTCACCAAGAAGAATGAATGCGTCCTGTGCATGTAAGCTTTATATGGAACCAGTGTGTTGTCATTGATAGTGACATGAATGAATCCATAATTAGTTATGGATTAACTAATGACATGCCAGGTTTCTTCTCTTAATGGTTGATGGGACAAATAAGTCAACAAGGGCACAGTGAGTTTGAGCAGCCATTATGAACAGTCTAATATAACTGGCAAAGTGAAGCCTACCCCAATCCTAACCCTGATCGCTGTAGTGTGTGTGTGTGTGTGTGTGTGTGTATGTGTGTGTGTATAGGCTTCTAATGTTTGCACAAGTTAGACCAAGGTAGACTGTGTTCTGGGTCATTGGATAAGACCCAATGGTCAAAGTGATGACCATCAGGGAATCAAACCAGAAATGTGTAACAGAAAGATATATTTAAATAACCCTCAAACCTTCAGAAATGATAAATAACCCACATGCCAAGAGAAAGTGATTAGAGAAGTTAGATGCATTTTGTCTGAGCTGAGTATAGAGAAGAGAAAGTTACAGGAGTCAGTACCTTTTTATAGAAATGGCAGTTATTAAAATTCAGTTGCGTTGAATACATTTCCATAATCTTAACATGTATGAGAACAGTGTTAGTGCAGGGCCAGCAAGGCAGGTGCGGAAACTCAACAAGCCCAGGCTGACGAGGTGTTCTCCAGGGAAGTAAGTCGCGTGTTGCATAAATTAGAATATGATGATGGCATTGTTTTCACATTGTTATTAAATCAAAGCAACATCTAATTTCTAATGCTTCATGCTGACTAAATTATTTTCTTACACATTGCTCTCTCCATTCTCTAAAATGTCAATTATCTGTGAGTCAGTGGCCCTTCCTTCTTCTCTAAAAGCCCAAACATAGTTGACCAAGGAAATATAGTCAGCTCTATGTTTTTTTTTCTCCTTTAATGCTGTAGTTTCAGTATGAACACTTTACTTACAATACATGGATAGATGAGCTATTATTTTTTCCCCTTTGTAGATTCTTCTCTTTCACTTAAATTTTATGTAAGTGCTTAAAAGTCTGTATCCAGTGATTAGAACAAGAGACTTAAAAATAGGATTTATTAATTTTCTATTAAGAAGTGGACATTTAGTCTTGTCCTGTCTAGCAGGATATTAAGCAGGGGTCCGGGGAGATCACCTGAAAGAGAGCAGGGATGGGGTAGTAGGCAAAGACGCAAAGAACAGCGACCTGTCTATAGGCTGATCAGATCGCAATTTTTAATTTTTCACACACAGGTTATATACACAAAAAGGCAGGATGTGGGGAAGGGGATGACGCAGGAGCGTAGGTGTTCAGGGGGAGTACAGACATCTTCCAGAACAGTGTGTCAGCTGGGTGAAGGTTCAGGAGACAGGCCACTATGAATCCGCCTATGATTCACTTGTCCTAATCTAAGTTGGTACTTTCTACCCAAGGTCACCCATCTACAAGGTCTATGACTAGAGCCTGGCAACTATCTGTTTGTTTACAATAGCTTCTAGCCATCTGTTTCAGTGTCTTTCCACAGAGACCCAAGACTGTGCTAGCAGGCTGGCTTAGGCCTATGGCTGATTTTAGGCCTTTAGTGTATAGACAAAGATGCCCCTGACATAGTCTGAGTGTCTGTGCAGCACATGTGTGTAGAAACCTGAAGAGGTTGAAGGAGAGCAGCTGATCCCCTGGGACTGGAGTTACTGCCATGTGGGAGCTAGGAACTAAACCTGGATCCTCTGGAAGAGTGTTCTTAACCACTGAGCCATCTTTCCAGCCCTAGAACGTATTGTCTTCTACTTCTTAACTAAGCATCTGAGTGAGAGTTTGCAGATGGTGATGAGTGAGGCTGGCAAGAGCTTCCTTAGGAGAGGGTGTGACAGAGTTAAGTCCTCCAAGCTCAACTTTCCCACAACACAGGGGCAACAGAAGGCTTTCTCTAACCAAGACTGAAATCTCAGCTGACTGAGTGCAAGTCTCACTGGAGACTGAGACCAGAGTTACAAAATGACCCACAAACTGTAAGTACCTAGCTCAGCAGCCTCTAAGAGGCACCAGGACACAAGAGTGTGGGAAGCTGGGTCTTCCTACAGGGCTCCTGGGAGAGCACTCATTTCTGCTCACAGGTTCATGGCCTCTACCCCAGCGTAGCAATCCCAGTAGGCTCTCCAGGTGAAAGGACAATATGCAAAGACCACCCATACTAAATGGTGGGAAGTTATCTTTGTCATGCTAACAAGGATGGGAAGAGAGTACATTCTCAGCTCTGGGGACACATGGATTTCTGATTTTCAGAACCATAAGATAATAAGTTCTCATGGTTACCAGTAATTGAGTGGTGTCCAGGAGGGCTACCTAGATCCCTGTAAGAACCAGCATCTACAAATGTTCAAGTCTCTGCCAGAAGATGACGTGATATTTGCATAAACCCCACCCACATCCTTCTACATACTGAGCCATCTCTGGATGAGTTAGCACAGCTAATACGGTTTAAATAGACACTGTGCGGTATGGCTTGTGGATTGACATGAAAAACTTTGTGTATTCAGAATGGTACAGTTCAGGTTGGCTGGATCTGAGTATGTGGAAGGCACAGATATGAAGTAGTGATGGCAGCCGAGTCGTTTGTGCTTACGACTTACAGCTCTCTGACTTACTGTGATCAGTTGGTTTGGTGGAATGCCCGGTGTCTTGTCAAGGTTTCTTATTGCTGTGATAAGACACCATGGCCAAAAACAACTTGGGGAGAAAAGGGTTAAGAAAGCTGCCTGCCAGCTTGTTCCTTGGGGCTTGCTGAGTCTGCTTTCTTATACAACAGCAGGACCACTTACCCAGAGCTGGCTCTTACACCAATCAATATGGTGGGGGCATTTTTCTCAGTTGAAGTTTCCTTTTCCCAAAAATGCCTCCAGCTTGTGTCAAGTTGACAAAAAATTAGCTGCTGGCACTGAATAAGATGCAGAAACCAGGCAGGTTTGTAGCAGACACTTTAAACCTGTATTTGGATTGCAGGGTGCAGGGAACCTCAGGTAGGGCAAAGGGCAACTCAGAAGACAGCCAGTGAGTGTGTGACCCATCCCTGTACTTTCAGAAAACCTTGAGGCAGATCAAATATAAGGATATAAATGGATAGCTTGCTCCTGGCTTGTCCTGTGGTAAGGTGCATGGTAAGAAGACCTGGGAAGAGTAAATTATTGACTGATTCCTTATCAGGGAGGATCTGGGCATGGCAAAGCAGATTTTACCATCTCTAGAAAAGTAAATGTCAGGAGGTTGGTAGCGCGGCACTTAGAAATGTAGAAACCTGGGATTTGGACATGTAAGCTATTTTCTTTCCGGATAAGAGCAAAGTCTTTTTTAATGGCTTCTCTGAGATTAAAACTTTTAACTTTGCTAGATATGGTGGTTTATGACTGCAGTTCCAGCCCCTAGAGAAGTTGAGTCAGGAGGATCTGAGAGTTCAAGACCAGCCTGAGCTACTTAGTGAGTTCTAGGCTTTTACTATAGAAAGTGTCAGGGGGGATGCCTCTGTCTTCTCTGTCTACAAGGCAGACAGAGGCATCCTATTTGCCTGTTTGTTCTCTTAAGTTTTCTGAGTTAAATAACTGAAGCCCAGCAGTTTAACTCATTCCAGAATTTTCCTCATAAGCTGCAGTTGTTATGATGTCAAGAACCAGGACCTAACCCTGAGATGTTGCAGGGCAAAAATTTTATTTTTACAGCTGGACCAGACTTACATTCTCTTTAGGAGTATGAGAATGAAAGCAGCCCAGACTGGAAACAGAAAGACCTTTTTATAGTTAAAAGTTATTTTTATGATTATGGGAAAGGTACATGTTATGGGTTTATGGTCAAAGAATTAATATATCATGAAACATGTTATGTTCTGTCAATTTTCAATACAGTGGAAATAATTTACAATGTGTAATAGCTATTAAGATTATCAAAGAAGAGTTAATCCAAGATCCAAGTTGACTTTGAACTAAGGACATAATCAAAGTATAACACTGTTTAACTAGAAAGAAAAATTGAGCCAGTTGTTTCTTAATATGAGGCACAGCTCGTTCATACACAGGGGGACTTCCTTGTTAGCCGTTAAATGAAAAAAAGAAAGAAAGAAAGAAAGAAAGAAAAAGGAGAGGAAAAGACATGACTATACCAAGGTCATATTCTCCAGTGGTGGAGAAAGTTTATTGTAGATAAAAGGGTTATACAGTCAGAGGTAGGGACATCTGGGAAAGTCCAGAGTGGTCATGACTGTGAACCCTGTGAGGAGCTAGGAAGGAGAAGGGAGAGGAGAATCAGGAGGTCAAAGGTACAAAAAGAGCAGGTAACCAAGATGTCTGAATTATATAAAATAGAACATCTGGGGGGAAGGGCAGCCCAGCCCCTGGGCTGGAGAGTTAGTGGGAAGGGTATGCCAGCCATACCCCGTAACAGGTAGGGACTAAGGATGCTGGGAGAACCTAGAGGCCCTGTTTGCTTTGATATGTCAAATAGGCACCTCAGCAGTTTGTCCCGAGTTTGAAACTTAACATCTGGCAATAGTTCGTCGTGGTAATCCATGAAATAGAATGTTTCTTGTTTTGTGGGGACTTGGACCCTTCAAGGCTATGAGCCTTTGTATAAAACCTTTATAGCACGTGCTGGTGAATATTCATTCATGGTGCATGTTTTTCAACATAGAAATTGTAGCTCAGACGGCCACACTAGTTCCCAGCTTCTCACCATGTTTAGTGTGAAGTCAGGAGTCAGATGGAGGTAAATGAAACTTCAGATTTGGATCATTACCAGGTAATAATCAAAATGACGGGGAGACACATACGTTGTTAGTGTCTCCCTGCTAATAGGGGAGCTCATGAGGGAGACCACCCAGGGGTGCTGTGGAGAGTCCATTAGCCATGGGGAGACCTCTCAGTGGCACTCAGGAAGGAGTGGCTGGAGTTTGGAGAGCATGAAGGGGACACAAGGCTTCTGTACCAGTTGTCATATGGATGATGGTGCTGAGTCCCTAGAAAGGCTGATTTGCAGGAAGCTCTTTGGTGTGTCTGCGTCTCCTTGCCATCTGTCCATTGTTGCCTTGGAGTTGTAATTTGTGCTTGTCTTCGTTGTTTTCTTTTGAGATAATAGGATGTCACAGACTAGGAACTTACAAGGAATGGAACTCATTCAGTTCATAGCACTTGATGCTAAGAAGTCCAAGGCCTGCATCTGCTGAGGGGTAGTGTAGGCTTAGTTTTTTTAAAAAGCTACCTTTAATAAGGGTTATCAAATGCTTCCACCCCTCGCCCCCTTCTAGCCCACCATCCAAAGGTAGGAGAGAAAAGATGGTAAACAGGACAAAGGATGTGGACCTGTGTAGAAGTAGTTTCTTGGGGTGATTCCGATCTCCGTTTGTCAGGATACCAGCAGTCCAGTTCAGTAGGGTCAGGATAGCACGAATCAGCAGGGGTGGCACAATCCAGCGATCCAGCAGAAACCTCCAGGCCTCTGGGACGCCAACCAGGAGAAGTTCCTTGCCGTGACTCTCTCAAGAAAGCGAAGATCAGCGAAGGCTAAGCCGTGAGACCAACACAGCATCACAAGGCTAGCTATGCAAGTGCACAACCACTGTCCATTGAGTCCTGTTTATATTCTCTTTAAATACCATGTGTTCTCCCATGGGTCTTGCCTCGGCAAAACACCACGTGAGTCTGTGTCACCTGACATATCCAGAAACTTCCACTTCAGGGTAGAGTCAGGTGGGGCATGTCTCTGTAGAGTCCCCAGGCAGTGCTGAATGTTATATGGTGTGGTGAGGTATATGTGCAAGGAAGGTTGGGTTTTATAGCTGACTTGACCTTGCTGTAACCCACCACTCATTCACTTTTTGTTTTTTTGAGATAGGGTCTCTTGTGTCTTAGGTTGGCTTTGAACTCACTGTGTAGCTGAATATGATCTTGAAGTCCTGATCTCCCAGCCTCCATCCTCCAAATGTTAGGGTTACAGGAGCGCACTTGGCTTACAGTGTATTGGGGGACAGAACCCATGGCTTTGTGCACGCTAAGCAAGCAGCAGGGGTGGCACAATCCAGCGATCCAGCAGAAACCTCCAGGCCTCTGGGACGCCAACCAGGAGAAGTTCCTTGCCGTCAACTGAGCTACATTCCTAATTCCATGGGTCAATGGTAATCTACTCCATCCTGGAGGATGGAGCCTCTCAAGCTTCTCCCCTCTCAGATGCATAGTTGGTCCCATTGTTTCATATCTCACAACCAGGGTGGGCAAGCATAAGGTTCTGTGTCCAGATCCCAGCACACAAGTAGAAGTGGGACCTGCCAACACATCTGTGACCTCAGTCCTGGGGAAAACAGAGACAGGAAGATGACTGGGTCTCTGGCTAGACAGTTTATCCAATCAGTGGGCTCTGGGTTCAGTGAGGAGATACTGTTTCTCCACTACACACACACACACACACACACACACACACACACACACACACACACAGACACACAGACACAGAGGTAATTTACTTCCCACTTTACTTTGTGAGAGAGGTCTCTCAATGAACCTAGAGCTCATGGAGTAATGAGGCCAGCTATCTATCTATCTATCTATCTATCCATCCATCTATCATCCATTTATCCATTCATCCATCCATTTATCCACCCATCCATCTATGGAGTTATATAGGAAGATACTTGGTGCTGGCTTCTGATTTCCACATAAATGTGCACACATATGTGTTTGTACTAGACACCTTCGTCTGCACACACATGAACATACACAATACACACACACACACACACACACACACACACACACACTCCTCTAAACTATAGATTCTCCCTTGGTTGTTGGGGCACAAAATCCTGTCTTCTGTTTAGTGTTAAAATTGTAGTTTTATTTTTTGTGTGTGATGTGTATTTTACATATGTCTACAGACCACACGCACGTTTGGTGCCTGTGGAGGACAGACAAGGGCAGTGGATATCTGGTACTGGAGTTAGAGATGATTATGAGCCAACTTGTGGGTGCTGGGGACTAACCTGTGGTCCCTGCAAGATCAGTAATTGCTCTTAACAAGTGAGTTATCTCTCCGGCCCCTTGTTTAGCACTTTTTAGCAACTGGGCTTAGACTGCTGTAAATATTGTCATAGCACATTCAGATCAGGCTAGCCTTTAAGGTCACGCTGAGAGTCCATGGAAATAGAAGAGCCTTGGGCAGCCCTGGAGCTGGTGTGAGGGGCATCTCCTGACCCGTCAGGAGCATGTCAAATGCTTTCATTTTCCAATTCCAGTTTTTCATATTCTCTCATTAAAACTTTCTTATTTATTATGATTCTTGATATTTTACCTCAGATGAAAGTAGGGCAATTAGTCCCTTGTCTCTGTTTTTAATGGTGTCTCATCTGCATTCTGGCTTAGCGGTTAATTATGGCTTTAGGGTTTTTTCCCTTTGAAATAAATCTATACGGCTCACTGACCTCCACCATCCCATCGCTGCAGGCTTCTACTGGAGACTTTAGATTAGTTCATCGTTATAAAAAGCGAGGGTGTTGCGATGGGGCTGGAAAGATGGCTCAGTGGTTAAGAACACTTGCTGATTTTGCATGAACCAGAGTTTAGTTCTTAGGACCTGCAAGGCAAGCTGCCTGTAACTCCAGTCTGGAACTAGAGTTCCACAAAGGGATTCTGACTCCCACTTCTGATATTGGTAGGCACACAGATACAGGGCAGACACTAATGCACACAAACTAAAAATAAGTCTTTTTTTTTTTTAAGTGAAGGATGAATTAGACGTTCTAATATAGTATTAATTCTACATTCTATTAATTCTATTAATTATCTCTTTATTCCTTGTCTCTATGATGCTGTGTTACCCCGGCCAATGCTTTGACCTCTCTGTGCCCCATTTTTTTCATCTGCAAAATGCCATCTGCCTTATAGGAGTGTAGTGAGAGGGAAATGAATTAATATGCCAACACTTGATTGACTAAGAGTTATTATAGTAATTAATAATAATAATATTTTCACTTCAAAAAGGCACTTAAATGCATTTTCCAAATGGCCTTTGATTAGTCCTTTTTCCTAGGTTTTACTCGACAAGACCAAGCTCCAAAAAATCCCCACAGCAGCGTTCTTTGTATTCACCAAGTTGCACTTTTAATTTATTGGTGGCGCACACAGAGGACACCAGCCTGGCGGTGAGTGAGAAGAGAGAACTCAAAGGGATGGGCCCTGTCTTGACACTCCCTCCTGCCCCTCCTCCCAAGGGGCTGCTCACTCAGTGACAAGGCAGCTGAGGGCTAGCGAGTGGAAGGCTTGCACTTGGAAGTAATGAGAGGCCACAGGCTCAGTCAGCGGTAGGTCTCGATTTCAGATGTAAATAATACATCCTGCCCACTCGGTGCTGTGGGTTCTCAGGCTGCGCAGGACGCAGGAAGTCCGTAAACCGCGCTTTGAAATCTGCCACTTTCTGGTAGATGACAGTGGATCTTGAGAGGCTCATTTTCCTTTTTTATTCCTTAAAATTTTCATTAGTGTATATCGATTTCACAAAGTGATGTTTTGTGACCCCTTCACTGCTGTATCTCACGTTCTTTACTGCCGTTGGTTTTCATTGTTCACTCCAGCTTTTGTGGGTGCGTCACCCCAGCCTTTGCAGAGAGCCAACAAGAAACCTCTTGTCAGGCCTCTTTCTGTGCCCTACCACGTGGACTAACCATAGAGGATTGTTTGAAGGCAACAGCAGCAGCAGCAGCGGCAGCGGCAGGAGATGCCTGGAACTCTAGGGTGACAAGCTGTCTGGACCTTCCTTTTCCTTTGGCTTCCTTTCTGCATTTTGCACAGGGGTCCTACTGAACAGTGTGGAAAGTCTTCTGATCCAGAGAGGTGGGAGAGACATAAGATGCTATCTCTGCCATCTGCTGACTGAAGGCCTCCAGCTAGTTTGCTTCAAGTTCACACACATAATGTAAGAAAAAGAGCTTCTAACCTTTAAACAGAGAACAGTGGATGGGGTCTTTACCACCCACCAGTGATTCTGTGCTGAGCTGTTTCTGTGTGAGAAATTTGGCTCTGCATTGGAAAGGCTGCTGGCTCCATGCTGGTCTTCTTCCTGCTCCTCTGTGTTCCTGAGGAAGAAAGATTATCATGTAAGTATACATATAAACATATGTATGTGTATATGTAAGTGCATGAGTGTGAATGCATACATGTGTGCACATGCATGTGTGTGTGTGCATGTGTGTGAATGTGTACGTGTGTGTGCATGTGTGTTCCTGTGTGTATGTGTGTGTGCATGTGCACAAATGTATGTCCATGTGTATGTGCAAGCACACGTGTGCTGGTGCTTATGTCTTGACAACCCTACCCACAGTGGTGGTGTCACACTCGTGTATTACCATGGTCAATGTTTTTTTTTTGTTTGTTTGTTTTTAATGTGAGTTCTGGGGTTCAGACTCACGTCCTCATCCTTAAAAGTAGATCAACATGTGAAGCTAACAAAGAATTGGTACACTTCAGACAAGTGTCTGTTAGTGCAAATGGTGCAGGTCTCATCTCTTTCCCTGCTGTTTGCAGAATAACCACCTTCTCATCTCTCTGAACATGGACTTGATTTTCATTGTCACCAGCTCATCCAGTGCTAGCTAGTGAGTGGCTTTTTTTCTGACAAGAGTGGCACGTGTCTCTGAAGAGTTTCTGGAGAGGGTGGCGGATATTCTAGGAGAGGCCGAGAGGAGGGTTCTAAGATCTGAAGGCTGCTGCACCTTCAAAGGAACAGCTCGTTACTGTGGAAAGATGCTTCTTCCTGCTTCCTTCTTAATTGCTCCAGCTATTGGCTCTTCAATTCTGCTTCTAGATGGTTCTATAGAAAGCTGAAGTTATCCTTGGATTTGAATGACAGCTAGAGCTAAGTCTCATTTCTCCAAACTGCTGTTCTCTGTATGTGTATGTTTCACTGCTAGTGTCAGAAAGACAGTTCTCAGTGTGTGTGTGTGTGTGTGTGTGTGTGTGTGTGTGTGTGCATGCACGTTAGGTGCATGCTTACATGTGTGTGGGTTTGCCAGTTCATGTGTGCTTGTGCTTGTGGAGGGCAGGGGGAGGATGATGGCTACCTTCCTCAGTTATTTCCCACCTTACTTTGTGAGAGGTTTTTCAGTGAACCTGGAGTAGTGAGGCTGGCCAGGCAGCCAATAAGATGCAGGGATCTGCTTGTCTGTGGGTCCCCAGTGCTTTGACAGCCAGCTGAGGATCTGAACTTGGGACCCCATGCTTGCAAAGCAAATATGTTACCCACTGAGCCATGTCCCTAGCCCTGCCCCACACTGTTTTAAAGGATCAGGATTTCCATTCTCTCTTCTGAGACAAATGTAGAAAAGACCAATGAGAAGTGTCTTTTGTTTGCTCATACTCAGGGAGAGAGATGTTTTATGGTTCTCTGTTCCCCAAATCACCACTGATGGCATCATCTTTGCATTGAGCAATTTTCCTAGCAAAAGATCCTTTGTTGTAAAAGCAAAATAAAGTGAGCCCTGGGATGGGAAATGAAGCAGATTGTGTGGAGTGCTCACTGCATTCTGGGCCTCTTGTGTGCAGTGATCACTGTGTTCTGAGCCTCCTGTGTGCAGTGCTCACTGCATTCTGGGCCTCTTGTGTGCAGTGATCACTGTGTTCTGAGCCTCTTGTGTGCAGTGATCACTGCATTTTGAGCCTCCTGTGTGCAGTGATCACTGCATTCTGGGCTCTGTGCTGGTTCTACCCATCACTCACTTGTTCATTTGGTACTCCATCATTTGATCTATCCATGGATCCCTTGTTTGAGTGCTTACACTGTCCTTTTTGTTCTTGTGATTAAAAAAAATACCCTGACAAAAGCAACTTAATGGAGAGAGGCTTCATTTGGCTTACAGTTCCAAGTTATAGTTTGTCATCGTGGAAAATCAAAGTTTCAGAAACTCCAGGCAGGAGGTCACATCACATCCCCAGTGAAGAGCAGGGAGCCACAGATTCATACACACTCAGCTTCCGTTGTCCACTGTTTAAAAATTACAGTGTGTGTGTGTGTGTGTGTGTGTGTGTGCGTGTGGCACAGGACATATATATGTGTGTGTATGTCAAAGGACAACTTTTTGGAGGTATCTCCTTCTTCCACGTAGCTCCAGTTCAGCCCCCAACAGACAAGCACCATTACCAGCAGCTATGTCATCTTGTAGGCTCCTCCTTCACTCTCATACAATTCAGAAACTTGTGCTTAGGGAATGATGCCACCCATAGTGGTTGAGTCTTCTCACCTTAGTCAACACAGTCAAGATAATCCTCCACAGATATGCAACAGGCCAACCTGAACTAAACAATCTCTCCTGACACTCTCTTCACAGGTAACTCTGTGTCAAGTTGACTGTTTATAGTAACCATCACATCAGGTATTGGGCTATGACAGCAGCTAGAGAAATTACATTAGTAAGATAGTGACATTTCTTGTTCATAGATTGACACCTGGTAGCAAAGGCAGAAAGGAAACTAAACAAATGTTACATTTTAGCAAAGCCAAGTGCAAGGCCCCCAGGAGACTCCCAGCTTTCTGCTGCATGGTCTTTCCATAGTCCTCGCAGTGACCTGGAACTGTTACCTGACATTTAGATGAAGAAACTGAAGGGTAGAACCAACCTCCAGAGTGGGGAAGGTTGTAACAGTTGGCTAAAATTTTCATGTTCCAAGCCTCTCTCTGGCTTAGAACCTCTATCTTAAGGATTTTAGTTTTGAAGACCTTTAACTTATCTTAGTGTTGCCTTCTAGAACTCGATGGATATGTCAGAGAGCAGCCTCAGGCCAAAAATGGCATTTTGTATAAATAACTAGCCCACTGGCTAAAAGTAAATGGCCCGTGTCTAAGTATGGTGGTTCTCTTCAATTGTCAACTCGACACAATATAGAATCACCTGGAAGAGAGTCTCAGTGAGGGATTTTCCAGAGCAGATTGGTCCATGGTTGTGTCTTTGGGGGTGGGAAGAGCTTCTTTTGTGGGTGACGCTGCTCCCTGAGCAGGGGATGCTGGATGCTGTAACGGTGAGAGAGCCTTCTGAGCACCAGCATGTGTGTAAAGTCAGGGTTCTCTGCTGAGAGTTGAGGATGTGAAGTGACTAACTGCCTCGAGTTCCTGGTGAGGCAAGAAGTTAGGAAGCAGAATGAGTTCAGCTCTTGTCACCAGGGAACAAGCTGTCAGCTCAGCAGCTGACACCTGGAAAGCCATTGAGGGTCCATCCCGCCTGCCAGGGCCGTGGGGGTGGGGGGGCTAACTCCTGGCCTCATAACACCTGGACTGCCTGGTAGTGATGGACTGACCTGGAACTGTGAGTCCAGGAAACCCGTCCTTTCTGGGTTGGTTTTGTCAAAGTGTTTTATCACAGCAACAGAGTCAAACTAGGACACTCAGTGTCTCTGGACTTCATGCATGCCATGAAACAGTGTCATTCTGGAATAATCTCAAATAATATATGAAAATACACACTGTAAATTGAATGAATGTGCTCCCCCATGTGAGTTACCCTCTGACAAATATCCCATAGAGACTAGTTACATGAAGGTAGAGTTGATCTGACTCATAGTTTCAAAAGTCAAGGTTGGCTGGATCCTCTGCTTAGCCTGAAGTGAGGCAGGGCATCATGGCAGCAGGAGTATAGTGAGAGACTGCTCACTCTGTGGTAGTCAGAACCAGACTGGGAGCAATGACCAGAGACAAAGGCCTGGGGAGATGGCTCAGTACGTAAGGTGCTTGATGCACAAGTGTGAGGACTGAGTTTAGAGCCTAAGGACTCAGCTAGGGTGGGGATGAATGTAATTGTGTCATGGAGTGGAAACAGGAAGATTTTGAACTTGCTGACCACTGAGTCTAGCCCAAATGGTGAGCTTCTGGTTCAGTGAAAGCCCCTGTCTGAAACAAATAAGGTAGAGAGTGGCTGAGAAAAGACACTGGACCTCTGGCATGTGCATGGATGCACATATGACCGAATGCACATGTAGACAAATGTGTGTAACAACACACATACCACACACACACAAACACACAGAGATATACCATACACACAAACACACACATATATACCACACACATACACAAACACACACAAACACACATGCAAACACACACAAACACATACCACACACACAAGCACACACACATACACAAATACACACAAACACACAGAGATATACCACACACACACAAACACACATGCAAACACAGAAACACACATAAACACACTTATACCCCCCCAACACAAGCACACACACGTATAACACGCACATATACCACACACACACACATACACACACACAAACACACACACACTTTCCAGGACACACCATCTAACTCCTCCCCCATCTCTCAGTGCCATCAAGTGACAAGTGACTAAAACCATTTATGAGGACAGAGTCCTTGGGATCCAATCGCTTCTCCAACAGGTCTTTAAGGCATGAGCCCCTGGGAGGGGAGGACAGTCAGTATCTACAGCACCATTCAGTCCTATTGGCATCAGGGCTGGAAGGTTTTGCATTTCAGAGGTAACCAAAGGCCTTCACATGCAGCCTTCCTCCATTAATCCGATCCTACTCGGTTTCTCCAGTGTGGGATAAAGAATAAATTGGCTGCAGCTCAGAGTGCCTGGTGTGAGTGCTGGGTGCTTGATGTCATGGACATGGAGGCCATCCAGAGTATGTCTGTGTGTGTATGGTATATGTGTGTGTTTGTGTATGTGTTTATATGTGTGGTATATGTGTGTGTTTGTGTATGTGTTTATATGTGTGGTATATGTGTGTGTTTGTGTATGTGTTTATATGTGTGGTATATGTGTGTGTTTGTGTATGTGTGGTATATGTGTGTTTGTGTGTGTGGCATATGTGTATGTATGTATGTCTGTTGTATATGTGTGTATTCGTGTGTATGTGTGGTATATGTGTGTGTGAGGTAATGTGTGTGTCTGTGTGTGGTATATATGTGTTTGAGTGTGTGTATGTGTGGTATATGTGTATATATGTGTGTATGTATATGGGATATGTGTGTGTGTGTCTGTGGTATATGTGTGCGTGTGTATGTGTGGTATATGTGTGTGTTTGTGTGTGTGGTATATGTGTGTTTGTGTGTGTATGTCTGTGGTATGTGTGTGTTTGTGTGCATGGTATATGTGTGTTTGTGTGCGTGGTATGTTTTCATGTGTATGGTGTGTGTTACATACATTGACCTTCCAGAGGGTGGACTCCATCACCCAGGCATTGAGGACGCACCTGCTTACAAGAATGGGGACCACATACTTGCCAGCATGTATGATGTGACTAGCATGAGCCTTAACTCTGTCACAACAAAGGTTCATCAATGTGGGTCAAAGGGAGGGTAGGAACCCTTTTCTATTATGCCACCCAAATGAAGGCCCCTGCCCAGGTCAGGAACAGACAGCCTATCTGTGGAGGAGCACTGACACATATGGGCAGGTGTCCTCTGGAGGAACAGGAACGCAGGGCCCTGGGATAGTGGCCTCCTGTCCATGACACCTAGCACCCAGCATTTACACCAGGGACTCCGAGCTGCAGCCAATTTATCCTCCGACTCTGTCTCAATGACCCTTCTCCTGTTCCACTGTACAGCTGTGTTTAATGGTTCAGAAAACTGCTGTGGGCCTGAGAAGCCTTCCCTGCAGAGTCATTGTAATTAGGATAATGGCTTTCCTGGGAGAACCATTTGCCAGGCCTCACAGAACCTCTGATGGGTCTCTGGGACTTTCAGCCACAGGCTGCCCCTACCCAGATCCTTGGCTCAGAAGCCAGGAATATCTTGCTGGCAGTTGCCTGAGGCTCTCTGAAAAGAGTGAGAGGCAGGCAAGTGACACTTCCTCTGAGTCCCACGAACAAGCCCAGGTCAGCAATGAAAGAAGGTATTGTCTGTTCCTTTTAGGGTTACCACACCTTCACTACTTTCTCCATCCCAGCTGACACACCATAGACACCATCCACTCCTTATCTCCTTAATTGCTCCAACAACTATTGCTTGCTCATTTTCCACATGCTAGGCTGGGGCTTTAACTATAATGTGGTGGCGTATCCCAGCATCCCCTCTGGCACAGAAGATAGAGACTGAAGAAGTACGTGTCCATTGAAGTGCCAAGCAGTAATGTGGAGCAAGTTAGAGAGGCTATAGGAGTCACATCTGTTCCTTTAAGCAAACGACCACTCTACAGGGCTGTTTGTAGGTCACCTGGTCCTGATCTTTCTAAGGTAGTGTTCTCGACTGGACTGGAAACAGTTCTGCTCTCCATGAGGCACTTGCCCATCCAGAGACATCACTTACCATTTTGTAAATAAACACAGAAACAAATGGAACATTCCTGAATCTGGTCGCATCCCTCAATTGTCTGAGGACCATGAACTGTTAGAGCCAAGGTGACCTTGGCTGAGACGCTATGGGATAGGTGGGGAGAGGGGCTGCTCAGAGGTCAGGGAGAGCCAAGAGGGAGAGGCTAGATGTGGAGGGTAGTGGCCTCAGCCCTGCACCCCATGGGTGGCCCAGTCCCCTGGCTGCAGGAGGCTCTGTACATCTTGGTTCTGCTTGTACATTAGTCCCTGGTTACCCTAGGAAACTGAGCTTCATGAAGAGGGCCCTGCACAGAGTAGCGTGGGAGTTTAATAATCGCGGGTGTTGTAGGCGTATCACTTAATGCCTTTCCTCTCCTGCAGTCTCCACAACCCATAGGCCCCGCCTACCTTCTCTGAAAGGAGCCAATATCATTAGGGCGGTGGACTCCAGTCTTCCTAATGTTTGCTCCATGTCACTAGCCCAGGAGCGCATTCGGATTTTGTGTAAAAACAATGGTGTGGTAAACTGTAGGCAAACAAGAACCTGCATTGTTCTGAGAACATGGCAGACAAGACCTTACGGAAAATAAGCGACATTCGCTTGCTTGGGATGAAAGCTATGCATCTTCAGAGTTTCTCAAAGATTGTACTGTGTAGTTAGGGCTGAGGACCACCGAATTACAGCAGTGTTCACCTGGTAAAGAATGGTGCAGTCTTGTGCATATGGGCGTGTAAATATATGGACATATTTCAGGCCAGAGAAAGGTCTGGTGTCTTCTGCCATTCCAGCTAGCCTCTTTCCCTCGGTTGTACCAACACATCCTTTTCCACTTGGCCTGTGGCAGAGAGTATTACCCAGTACTAGCCTTGTAACTTTGCTGTGACTCAGTTTCCAAATTGCAAAACGGGAAAATAAATTGTACCTTCGTCACTGCCCAAGTGAATAGGGTGCAGGCACATTCCCATGAGGTTCTTTGATCTTGTACAAATCTTTCTTATGAGAATCTCCGCTCTGCCTGGTTTCCCCCTCCCCCTCCCCCTTCCGTCTCCCTCTCCCTTCATCGTGGTCTTCCGGAGGTCACTGGGGTCTGGGAAACGCGGGGCCCTGCGGTTTGGCCTGTACCGGGAGTAAATTTAAAGTTAACTTCCGAGACTGTCCCCTGGGAGGGCCAGAGCGCACAGCCAGCAGCGGCCCTAGAGGATCTGCGCAAACGCTGGTGCCAGGGAAGATGCTCTGGCCAGCGCACTCGAGAGGCGGGACCTTGGCAGCTGGTTCCTGCTGCTTCTCCATAGCGCAGCTCAGCTCGCAGCTCTGTGGTCCAGGGCCCAGTCTCTGTCTGACCGGCCGCTGCTGCTCTGCGGGAGTCAAGCGCACCTCCTCCTCCCGCTGCCGCGCACCTATCACAGTCCCTAAGCGCATTGCCGCGCGCTCCTCCCACTTGCAAATGCCAGTCCAGCTTGCGGCTGCCCTGGCCTGGACAGAGCCTGCGGGCCGCCTGCGTCCCCTGCCCTGTCCCTTCTCAGCTCCAGCCGGACGACGGTAAGGGATTGCGGCGGGAGGCGGGGGCGCGGGGCGCGGGGACTAGAAACAGCAGGGCAGGCTGGCATCCATGTGTTCTTCCTATAAAATTAAGGCAGAGATGTCACGGAGCTTGATGCGAGCTTGGATTCACTTGTATATACACCACACCGAAGGAAGTTGTGCTTCTAGGTGGGTAGCAGCGCACACGTAAATGAGGGTTATATATTAGATGGACACAGCGCACGATTCAAAAGAACAGCCGGAGCTAGAGAAAATAACATCAATCAAGTAAAATTCTAAAAACCAACTCAGAGGCATCCTGCCGCAGCAGCTCCTGCAGTGTGTGGGCCCAGGGCTGAGAACAAGAAAGGAAAAAGCCATCTTCTCAGCCAGGGGTGACAGCCAGGGGCTGATTTCCTGGGGTGCTCTTCTGGTCATCGGAGTGCCTTGGACTTGGTAATCAACATTTTCTTTGGGGGTGGGCTGGGGATAGGGGTTAGCTGTGCTATGATGAATGTGTTTGTGTGTGTCTGTGTAGGTTTTAATGCGCTGGGATCTGGGGAAAGGTCTTGCTTCAGTCAGTGTTAGGGTACTCAGTGGCTGCTTTTAATCATTTTATAAATGTGGGAAATTCTTAGTTGCATGGCTGAGTTATATGCACGTTTATTAAGCCTATTATTGTATAATGAAGTTTTCTAGTTAAATTATAGCTTTGGGCAAGGAATTTATTTTAGTGGTAGAGTTGTCTCTGGGCATGTGGGAGGCCCCAGCTCAATCTTCAGAACTGAACAAAACAAAACTGTCTGTCTATCTGTCCACTAGTCATCCATCCAGTCTTGTATATGCTCCGTGCATCTGTCTCATCTTTTTAGTGTTTCTTCTTTAAAAAAAAAAAAACCAGTTTGAGTAATATGCACATTTGGCTTCAAAGAGATTATGTCAGGAACGACTGTTCTCTGTTACCTTTGGTTTTTGTCTAATTAAAAAATAAAGTCTGATTTTTGAGGGAGAAGCTCAGGACAAGACTGATGGCACCAAGTCTGAGAAGTGACCCGAGGAGCAGATCTTTCCTTTGGGTCCCCTTCCCCTTGCCCCAGCTTGACCCAGACAGCCGTTCCTTTCTGTGTGTCCTTCTCAAACAGATATCCCTTCCTTGTGGGCTTTGGGCAGACGGACATCTCTGAGAATGATGTTATGAGATGGGCCAAGTGTCCCAACATGCTGTAAGTCTCCTTTAGGTGTGGCTCTCCTTCTGTCTCCACTCGCTGGTTACAGCAGTGGACAGGGCAGGTTCAGAGAATCCTAGAAGACCTTCCAGAGGTCAGTCTCTGCTTTTCTGGGTGTGGTCTTGGACTTGGGCTCTGAGCTCAGGAACTTGCCATCTCTTCTGTGTGCTATTTAACTGGGCATCTGATCCCACTTCTCCTAAGTTTTTTGTCAGGACTAGATCCTGGTCCTGAGGGTCTACCCACAGTTCCAGTGCCTTGAGCAGCTGCCTGCTGCTGGGCATCCTTTGCTCCTAACTTAAGGTGTGACCCTTCCTTGGTCCTGACAGAACTTCAGCTACCATGTCCTCTCACCTGATTAAATATCAGCTGTCAGGAGCTCATGGCATTGCCTCTACCCTGGGTTGGGTGAACTGAGTGTGCACTTGTATGCTTTCTCACTCTGGGGTGGGGTTGTGGGAGAAGAGGGTATCGGTGGGAGTTGAGGAGTGACCTCTGGTACACACAGGTGACTTTTTTCCTGCACATGATTGCTTATCTCTGCTACGTCCCTGCCATCAGGGAAACACATGATTGGCAAGGGATCTTTCCCATCTCCCAATTTCAGCCTACCCTCTGCCTAGGCTTGGGTATTTTGCTCCATCAGGCTTAGTGGTTGGCCTGCAGTGGGTTTGAGCAACACTTTTCTTTGCTTCTGGTAAGGGAATTGTCTGAGCCAAGCTACAAAGTAAAAGAGTGGGTGAAGCAGATGATAGAGATTTGGGGGAGACAACATGGCTCTCAGTTTAAAACCCAGATCAGGAAATAATATCACCAGATTGAACCCCTAAACAACTGATGGCCAACTGCCTGCCAGATGCACAGCTTTCAAAGATTAAACCCTGGACACTGAAAACCATAGCCCTTGGGTGTTAGCTATTGCATTAGTTCATTTTCCCAACTGTCCAGCTAAGGGAGGGTGGGGTGCAAATGTTTCAAAAACAGTTCTATCTGGTCTAGATGCCATGTTGACAATTATAATGACCCAGGTTCCTTATAATTTCAATATAGTAATAAAAACACACTCGTTGGTGCTGAGAGAGATCTGAACATGTCCAAATTAGGGAGGGAAAGAGGAAGCACCCTGACTCCTGGAAATCTGCCCCACTCCCTTGACAAACTCTGATACAGGCATGTATGTCACACCCCTTATAATACTCTGAGTGAGTGACCCTCCAGAGTGCACACCTGCTCTGGGAAAGGATAAGGCCACTGTGGGGTATAAGCTGATCTGTGCTAGTCAACTGGACATCTACTGAAATTTCCTGCTGGCTTCCAGAGTGAGAAAACTGTAGAGCTTTTGACAAAGTTGTATAAAGTGAGGGCGTGACCATTTGGAGGTATGGTTGGAGGAAGGTTCTTGTTGTAGATGTAAGGGGGAGACAGCCAGAGGCCTCTGGAAGAGTACGGAGTTGGGAGAGAAAGCAATAGACTAAACATGAATAGTAGACTGAACTGGGCCATGAGAGGAGAGGGAGGAGGGGGGAAGGCAAGCGAGTGAGAGAGGAAGAGAGGGAGAGAGAGAGAGGAAGAAAACAGAGAGCAAAAGGAGAGGCTAAGAGAGTCATGGAGGAAGTGCCTGGGTTATTTGGAATGAGAAGCTGGCGGGGGTGGGGGTGGGGGGGTAGGGGGAGTGGGGGTGGGGTTGGGTGGGGTGGACGGAGAAGGGAAGCCCATGAGCTGGAGAAGTTCAGGGTAGCAGCTCAGGTTAGAAGCCCTGAGTAGCCACAGGCACTGAGTGAGTGTGGAGGCCAGCATGTGCTTTGTTATGCTCATAAGCACCCCAAGTAGCCTTTTGTTTGTTTTGGGTCTGACAAAAAACAACATTTGAGTTAAAAAACCAAGATCAAGAGTTTAAAGATATCAACCAGACTTTTAAAAGTGACTTTAATTAATTAACTTATTTACTATCCAATCGTTACCCCCTCCCGGTGGTCCGCCCTCCCATTTCCCCTCCCCCTCTCTCCAAAAGGATGCCCCCTTCCCAACCAGACCTCCACACTCCCTGGGGCCTCAAGTCTCCCCTCTCACTGAGGCCAGACCAGGCAGTCCTCATTCAACCCCCAAAGAGGTCAAGACCCACAGGTTTAAGAGCCATTGCCGTAGATGCTTATAGTATGACTTCTCTGAGTGCATGTCAGGACTAGATTGTCCCATCTTTCCCTGTGCCTCTGGCGACAGTGACTATTGAAGCCATCATTTACTTACCATTCTCTAAGATCTGCTGAATTTTGCTTGAGTATGGAAAGAATAAAGAGCTTCTCAAATTATAAAGTAATTGGTTTTTAAGGGTCATTGACAGCTGGTATGACACAGATATTTTGGGGCAGGGTAGAATGACTAAAATAGCACAGACTTTGGGGCCCAGTGGTGAATGAGCCAACTAGAGTTTGCACTCTCTACTATGTAGCTTTTGACTACGCACTCTCTACTATGTAGCTTTTGATTCTGTGTCCAATTCCCTTTCCAGGATCACTGTCCACAGCTGTCTATAGTCTTTCTTGGAAGACCTCATTTCTTTGTTCCCTGAGGGTGTTTTAATTGCCATTGTGTTAGCTCTGCAAGTCCTGTTTTAATCTCCTGGGTCTTCCTATGCCCATGTGTTTTGCCATCTGAGTGTTAGATGTCTTTGGAGTGCAGTACATTTATTGGGCTCACCTTTGATCCACTTCCATGATTTCATTCTTCCAGCTAATCTGTGCTGCCGTTCTTGTTTAACAAGGACAGGTTACCTGGTTGGCTGTCTCTGTAGATAAAAGTTAAGTTGACTGTTTGTTACTGCCTTTCAATTATGTGGGTCTTCTCAGAGTAATTCTTCTCAGAGTTTTAGTCGAGTCCTGAGTATCATAATCTGCTTCTTGTCCCAGGCTATGAAATAAGGGGACGAAGGAGGTATCAGGCCGTGTGGATAACAATCAGGACTGGCAGGTTGTTTTTTTACTGGAAATTTATTAAAACTGAGTGGCATTTTCAAGGCCACTCAGGCCAGGGAGGAATCACGTTTATTTTTCTTAAAATGGTAAGAATTTTAAGAAATATTTCAGGCACGTAGAGAAGTCAGAGAGCAGCAGACAAGCTGTGTGTGTGAGCTTGCTTGTATGTGAGTGTGCTCCTGTCACATTGGTGGTAGCTGCTTGTCACTTATGAGGAGAGGTTTTAAAAGGTGAGCTGGTCATAAGGCATTGCCCTTCAAGCTCTCTTTGTACTTTTTGTGTTTTCTCACTGGATTCTTCCCCATATATCGTGTGTGTGTGTGCTCATAACTCTACATTCAAATCTGAATTTTGCATTGCTCACATTACGATTTTGATAGTGGTGTTGAGGCACAGTGCTAATTTTTGGCACTCTCATTGCTATTGCTGGATCTTTTACATTTTCATATAAAATGCAGTTGTAGGCATTCCTGGTCAGTTGTCTCTTGCTCACCTGTGTAATTTTCTGTAGATTAATGACCCATCTATATTAGCATAACTGACTTCTGGGACATGTGCATCTCCATTGATTCTAGATCTGGAAGGATGCTATTGGGGGGTGGGATGCACTAAATCTCACCCCCACCAACCACAGTAACTCAATGCCTGGTTCCCCTCAGCTTCACCAACAAGTAGGATGATTGGACCTTTGCATTTGTACTAACAGAAAGATTGGGAACTCAGTCTCACTGTGTTCAGTGCATTGACCTGATTCTAGCACAGCTGGTCATGTTCTCACTGAGATATAAGTGTCTTGTTTATCTATCTATCTGTCATTATCCTCTGCCAAATGATTGATCCATTTTCCATCTGTCTCTGTGTTTATCATCTGTATTTTCTTGTCTCTCATCTACCCATCTGCCATCTATGATCAATAGATCACTGGTCTATCAGCTATCTATCTATCATCTATGATCTATCACTTGTCTATCATCTATTCATCTACCATCTGTGATTGATAACTTGCTTGTTTTCTATTCATAATATATACCATAAATCTATCACTTAATGTCCATCTGGTGTATCAGTTATCCATCAATCAGTTTGTAATCTAGCTATCATCTATTCATCTGCCATCTATCAGTCATTTATCATCTATATATTGTCATTAATCTACCATCTACTATTTATAATCTATATAATTTACCTATCTTCTATTGTCTGTCATCTGTCTTCTAGTCATAATCACGTATCATTTCTCCATTACCTACCATATACCTATTGATAATCTCTCATCGACTGTCTCTCATCTCTCGTCTATGTATCTATCATCTATCAATCATCTATTACTTATCATCTATTTATGTATCTGTCATCTATTATTGATTTATCACCTATCATCATCCACCAATCATCTATCTATCATTACCTATTATCATGTCATCATCATTATCTATCATCTAGAATATGTTTGCCTATTATCTACCTATCAATCATAAAATTCTATTATCTATTTACCTATTTATCATCTATCATCATTATCTATCATCTATCATTTATCTGTGTATCTTCTATTATCTCTATCTATCTATCTATCTATCTATCTATCATTTATCTATGTATCATTTATTTTTCTACTGTCCATCAATCTATCTTCATCATCATTGATCTATTTATTAACCTACCATCTATCTATAAATTTTTCTCTCTCTCTCTCTCTCTCTTTTTTTTTTTTTTTTACTATGACCAAATACCCAATAAGACAGAAGCAACTTGAGAGGAAGAATTGAGATCATGGTCTAGAAGGTAGAGTCCAACACAGCAGGGTAGGCATGGAGTCAGAACCAGCTGCTTTCTGGGGCAGCAGAAACATGAGGTGAGTAGTTGAATCACACCAACCAGGCAGTATAGAGCTTAGGCAAGAAGGAGGCCTACCTTTCTTAAAGGCTCCTACCTTCTCCAGCCATGCATCCATACCAAAGGGTCCATTGTCTCCCCCAAACAGCGTCAGAAGTTGAGGACTAAGCATTATGTAAGTCTGTCTATCTGCCTACTGCTTGGGATTCCTCCTCGAGTGACCTGTTTGTATCTTTTGTTCATTTTTCATTTTGGATGTCTCTTCTTATTGGTGGCAGAAGCTCATGAGAGCCTTCATTTACATTGAAAACACTTCTTTCTGGTCTGGGGCTTATACTATCTATCACATTTTATCTAACCACACTTTTTAGTTTTTACTTTGATCAAATTTGTCAAGTCTTTGTGGTCTGTGTTCTGTCTTAAGAGCATCTTTCTATGCTATTTTTTGAAGGCAATCACTATTTTTCTTACGAAAGTTGTAAAGTTTTAAAAGTTTTAAAGTTTGGGCAACTTTCCCTACATGAGAAAACCGTTTGGGTTTTAACGTGCCTTGCGTTTTGGTTTGGATTGTTTGTAAGTCACTCGGGTGTGGCTATTCTGTGTGAGCAACCACTGGCCTCAGGCGTGACTGTTTAACTAGAAAATGGGCTGTTACTTCCTTATAAATGTGCAAATCTCTTTCCAACTTGTTTATTCTCTTTTAATTGATTACCTTAGTTATGTAAGACACAGACAACTTAATCTAGGTGACTTAAGCAGTAGGAACTTGTGGAGGCCAAGTAAGTCTTAGGTCAAAGTCCTTGGATGGATGGCTTCTGGTGAGCTCTCTCTCTGGTTGCAGACTTCCACTTTCTGTAATTGTAAGGGGACTGCCATTTCTCTTCCTTCTTCTAATCACTCAATTAAATTAGGGCCCCACTCTGGGGCCTCATCATCTAACTTTTAATTATAACCCAAAGGCTCTGCCATATTGGCGCCAGAACTCCAATATGAACTTTTGGGAGGCACCATTTCCTTCTCAGCATTAGCCTCCTTGCCTGTAGCTCACCTATGTGCTCTCGACTCAATGAGTGACTGGGGAAATTCACAGGCATCAAGTTTCCCTCTGCTTATTTTTTTTTTTTTTTTTTTTTTGTAATGTGCTGATCTATTTTTGTCCTCTCTATAAATTTCAAGTTCGCTTGTCAAGTTGAGTTGAAAATTTTGTCAGTGTTCAGGATTGTTGCTCTGTCATGTTGTAATTTGTTGACTTCAGAGCATAAACAACATTGATGGTGATGACAATGATGATGACGACGATAAGGATGTCGTCTCGCTATATAGCTGAGGCTAGCCTCAAACTTTAGATACTTCTCTCTCTATTTTCTTAGTGTTGGGATTAGAATCATGCATCACAACACCTGGTTCAAAATGATTAATTTCCAGACTGTTTACACTTTGCACAGTGTTCTTGCCAATATCTGGCTTGGGATCACAGCCAGAACCCCATGTTGTTCTTGGTTGTTGTGTCCCTACCCACATTCACTCTGCAAGCCTTTCAGTATTTGTCTCTCATGGGTTTAACATATTGGGGAAGGCCAGGACAACTGTTTCCTGGAGTATCCTTCAGTTTGAGTTTGCCTGACATTTCTTATCATTACGGTGAAGTTATGAATTAATTCTTATTAATAATACTGTAGAGACTTAATAAAGTAGCTATATTCTTATTGGTATTAGTGTTCATATGTAGCATGTCTTTAAATGTAAAGAAATACACTTTTATTGTTTTTTTTATTTCTCTGTGTTTGTGTCTTTGTGAATGTATGCCTTGTGTACACAACTGTGGGGCTGGAAGATGGCATCATATCCCTTGGAGTTGGAATTAAAGGCAGCTGTGAACTGCTCTATGTGGGAACTAGGAACCAAACTTAAGTCCTCTGAAAGAGCAGGAAGTGTTCTCAACCACTGGGCCATCTCTCCAGCTCCTATCTTGACTGTTTTAATGCAGTTAAATATATTAACTATTTTGATTATGAATACAAAGATAGGGATACAGCTTCTCCAGCCTTTTGGAGTCAGCATGGACATATGACTTTCCTGACTGATGAGAAGGGAAGTGAATTGATCCGTGCAAAGACATTTCGTGGGTGTTTGATTTTCCCAGCTGTCCTTGCTCTGTTGGCATAATCACACACTGATATGAATATGCTGTAAAATCACAATAACACAGAAAGATAAACCAGCATATGAAAGTCAGTTGCTTTCATGAGCAGCCTGGTCACTTCAGGGATAGGTCTCAGAGATTTGAGAATTGCTTCTGAGACAAGCTAGCCTGGTCAGTCTGAGATCATAACCATAGTGACTGAAAACAAGCTCAGGCTCTTCTCTTTCACTTCTTGTAGTCCTTATTCAATTTTTTCTGGCCTTATTGTGTTGGCTATGGCTATGGCAAGTGAGATGTTTAATGGAGTCAGCCATGATGGACATTCTTGTCTTGATTCTGAACTTGATGGCAATGCTTCTTTCACTCTGAAATGTAGTGTCCACGATAAGTATCTGATGGTTACCTTTTGTCAAGTCAAGAAGTTTCCTTTTTAAAATTATGAATTAGTGCTTAATTTTGACTCATTTTTTATGTATCTTTTCCAATGATATTTTGTGTCCCCTTCCTCCCCCCATAATGTGACATAATGTATGTGTTTCTTTTCCTGTGGCTGGGATAACATACTCTGACAAAGCAGTTCAAGGGAGAAAGAGTCTAGTCTTGGTCACGGTTCATGGATGCAGTCCTTTCTGATGGGGGAATCAAAGTAGCTGGTTACATTGTGTCTGTTGTCAAAAGAAGAAAGCAGTGAAAGCATGTTGCTAATTCTCCATCTTTTTCTGTCCATGGAATAGTACCACCCATGGTGAGTGGGTCTTCCCACTTCAGTTAACACAGCCAAGATTATCCCATCTCTAGGTTCATCTCTGGATGACCCTGGATTCTGTCAGCCTAATTAGCGCTCACACTAGCACTCACACACAGTGTTGTCTAGGAATGTCGCTTTTGGGGCTACAGTTTGCTTTTTTTTTCTTATTCTTGGCTGCAGTTGAGTGCTTGTTTATTGTTTACAGGGTCTCATGTAGCTTAGCTTAGGCTGGGCCCCAAATAGAAAGGTTGATCTTGAACCCCTAATTGTCTTTCCTCTACTTCCCAATCCTGGGATTATTCACCATACCTGGCTATTCTGCTTCTTTGAAAAAAATATTTTAATCTCTCTCTCTCTCTCTCTCTCTCTCTCTCTTAATGAAGGCAGGTTGACTTTTTATTACAGATTTATTGTTTAATTGTTCTTTGTTTATCTAAGTTCTGATTCTTATAAAGTAAACTTTACAAGATTTGTGATTTGCTATAAAATAATTTCAGATTTGGAATTTATTGACAAAATTAATAATAGTATTCTCATGGAAGCAGTTTTTAATTTTTTCTCTGCAATTATAGATAATTTCCATAGACACTTTCCTGACCCTCCTTTATACCTTCCTTCTGAAGATATTACTTAAATTTATACGTAGCTCATCTTTCCAAGTCTGATAATTTTATTTTAAATAGTCTTTTTAAAAAAAAGTCTTAAAGTTTTTTTTTATTTTATAGGATTTTTTGTTGTTATTTTTACTTTATGTGCACTGGTGTTTTGTCTGCATGTGTGTCTGTGTGAGGGTGTGGGATCTTTTGGAACTGGAGTTAGAGATAGATTGAGTTGCTGTATGGGTACTGGGAATTAAACCTGGGTCCTCTGGAAGAACAACCAGTACATTCTCTCAGGCATTGGAATAAGTAGATTATCATGTGTTTCCTCTTTGTCACATTTTCTTCAGCTCCATTCTCTACTTTTTTGTCTCTGTTGGATATTTTTCAGGCTCAGGTTTTTCCTCCCTTTTCTGTTTCACCATCTAGAAACAGTGTTTCCATCTGTTTGTTGTTCATCCTGGATTCCAAGCCTCTGTTTTAGTCTTGAAGCAGCTAGAAATTTGGAATTTGTACAATTTGGTGTTTACTTTAATCATTAAGAGATCTCCTTGCCTAATCTTTATTGCCAAGAGCTTGGTAAATGTGAAGATGTAGCCATGTCAATGAACATAAACTGAATGTAATCATGTATTTGATCAATTGCTATGCCTTTCTTTGGCATTTTAAGTGTAGGTCAGTTCCACTTGTTTAGTGTTAATTTGGTGCTATCCTGTCAGAAGACTAAGATTCTGCGTCTCTGGTTTCAGTCAGACAGGATCAGCTGTTATACACACTGAACAGAAGAAGTTATGGGATGGAGAGGAGGAGTGGCTGCTGCTGGGAGAGAAGAAAAAAAAAGGGCTGACTATGTGCTGCCTTTTGCTGGAAGCTTCAAGGCTGTTCTGCTTCCCAGGGGTGGGGGGCACAGAGGTGTCTGAGATGAGGCTGGAGCTGATTCCCAAACAGTGATCACTGTACCTAGGTACAAACGAGGCTGTGACACATTTTATAGCCAGTCCATTACAACAGACTCACTCCAAACAACCTTAAGCCACCTTCAGCCATTATCCAATTAAATGTAGACATTAGTATAAGGTTCAATATAAGCCATTAGGAAAAGGAAAAGCAGTAGCTGGTGAGCCTCTGTAGTGCGCTGGGGTGCTTTCTTAGAGGCATTGTTGCTTTTGATGTAATTTCCATTTTTTTCATTGCCCATTTTTTCACAGGCCAGAAAAACTCAAGGGAGTCTTGTCTATGTTCTTTGTTTGTTCTTTGTTGTTGCTGTTTCCCTACCTTCCTTCCTTCCTTCCTTCCTTCCTTCCTTCCTTCCTTCCTTCCTCTCTCTCTCTTTCTTTCTTTTCCCTTTCTTTCTTTCTTTCTTTCTTTCTTTCTTTCTTTCTTTCTTTCTTTCTTTCTTTCTTTCTTTCTTTCTTTCGTCAGGGTCTCATTCTGTAGACCAGACTGGCTTGGAAGTCATTACTGTGTTTTCTACGCTGGCCTCAGATTTGGTGTGCCTCAACTTCCTGAGTGCTGGGCTTGCAGGTGGGAACCACCACACCCTAGTTTCTGTCAGTGTCTTAAAGAGACTGAAACTGGGCTAGTGAAATGGCTCGAAGAGTTGAATGAATGCATCTGCCAACATACAAGCTCAGTGACCTGAATTCGATCTCTGGAATCCACGTAAAGGCCACGAAATGGTCCTCTTTCCTCTATACATGCGCTGTAGCACCTGCGCTGTAGCGCATGCGCCCACGTCTTACACATAAAACAATAGTAATAATAGTAGTTCGACATCCTTTTCTAGCGTCTGCAGACACCAGGCATGCATGTGGTGCACAGACATACATACAAACAAATAAGATGAAATTCAAACATCACAACAACAGTAGACTAAACATCAAGAGGGGAGGCACCTAGACTCTGAACCCAGATGTGGAAATTGAAGTTACTGGCTCTCAGTGACGCCAGGGACTTCTCAGAGTCAGACAGGGAGAAGTGTAGGGTCAGGGTTAGCATCTCTCAGTGTTTGCTTTCATCTTCCACAGCCTAGGAGGCATCTCTATCCACTTTTCCTTTTCTACCCATCTGGAACCCACGGTGCTGGGGACATTGAATACCGATTTGTAAGAAGTGTGGTGGCCACATTTGTCTCTCAGTGCATCTAGTGAATGTCAGACATTGCTCTACCCAGCCTTCAGGCACAGTCGGGGGACTTAGAATTTCATAGCCTGCCGGGCTGTGGAGAGCCAGACCTGAGCAGAGTGGGCGTGTGTGTGAAGAGGTTCTGACACTGCGGTGTTGTTACTATAGCCATTGTGGGCCCCTGGGTTGCTCTGTAGCCCCTTTCTTGTCCTCTGTGGCAAATTTGTTGGATACCCATCATTGCCCTCGCTCTCCCTCTAGATCTTTCTTTTGCTCGCTCACGCTCTCCTTTTCGTTCTTTCTTTCGCTTCTGGTCTCGCTCTAGCTCTGGCTCTCCCTTTCTCTCTCTCTCTCCCTCTTGTCTCTTGCCCTTCTTTCCTTCCTCCTTTCTTCTTCCCTTCCTTCCTTTCTCCCTCTTTCCTTCCCTCCCTTTTTTCTCCCTCCATCCTCCCCTCTCTTCTTCCCTTCCTTTCTCCCTCCTCTCTTTCCCCCTCCCCCTCCCTTTCTCCTCTCCCTCCCTCCTTCTTCTTCATCCCTTCCTTCTTCCCTTTATTTCTCCCTCCTTCTTCCTCCCTCCTTTCTTCTCTTCCTTTCTCTTCTCTTTCTCCCTCCCTCCCCCTCCCTTCCTCCCCTTCCTCCTCTCTCCTTCCCTTCCTCTCTTTCTCCTTTCCTCCCTCCCTTTTCCTTCTCTTTCTCCCTCCTTCCCTCCCTCCCTCCTTCCCTCCCTCCCTCCTTCCCTCCCTCCCTCCCTTCCTCCCTCCCTTTCTCCCCCTCTCTCTTCACTGTCCAGTAACACTCATTGAAAACTCAAGATCTTCTATTCCTGGTCTCCCTAGTGCTTGGATTGTATTCCATTCCTAGGATCAAATTTATTTCTTTCTAAGTAGTTAGAAGTTTTGATCTTTATGAAGTTTGCTGTTAATTGCTTCCTTGTGACCAGGATGACAGTCCACTTCTTAAATTTGATGTGGTTGTGCTGATGTGTGGAAGTATATGTAAAAACAACAACAACGATGTTGGTTTAAGCTGAAAGCAGCTAGAATCTGGAAGTAGTGCTTACAACTCACTAATTTTAGCATAAAAATTAAGATTTTATTCCCCCAATTGATTTTTTTGCATGTGTGTGTTGTGCTATTGCATGTGTATGTGTCATGTGTGTCAAGTGTGTTGTGCTTTTGCATATGTATGTGTGTGTTGCTTTTGCATGTGTGTGTGTGTATGTGTGTATGTGTCCTGTGTGTTCAGATGTTGATATTGGCTGTTTTCCTCAATTATTCTCCTGAGGCAGGGTCTCTTGTTGAACTTGGAGCTCAAGAATTTGGCTGCTCTTTCTGATTGACTCCTTGCATGCACATACAAGATGATTCAAAATCATGTGTAACTTCAGTTCAGGGGCTCCACTGCACTCTAGGTAGGTAAGGATCCCCTGACTCTGCCTATATGGTATTGGGATGACAGATGAGCCACCATGTCTACCCAGCCTTTATAAAGATACTAGAGATCCGAATTCCAATCATTAAACTTGTTCAGAAAGGCCTTTATCCATTGGGCCACTTCCCCACTTCCTCAAAAAAACTGATTTTTAAACAAGTAGAATATATATTATCAAGAAAATCAGCTGGGCAGTGATGGCGCACGCCTTTAATCCCAGCACTTGGGAGGCAGAGGCAGGTGGATTTCTGAGTTCAAGGCCAGCCTGGTCTACAGAGTGAGTTCCAGGACAGCCAGGGCTACACAGAGAAACCCTGTCTCGAAAAACCAAAAAAAAAAAAAAAAAAAAAAAAAATCAGTAGACAAAATTATGACTTTGTGTTTTCATGGGAAAACAGTCCCAACTTGTTCCGTGTCAGCCGACACGGAAAGCCAGACACCTGTGGAAACACAGGAGGCCTCTTTCTACCAAATTGGAGGACTTTCTAACAACTAGCAATGTTTAACAATTTTAACAAGGTTGTAAAATGTGTTGCATGTTAGCTGTGAATCATTCTGCAGTAAAATCTGTAGATTTCCTGGCAAAGTCATCTCCAGCACGGCCATGTGTTTTCAGCCAGACTTGGAGTGATGTACATGTGAGAAGCTAAAATCGGATTCAACAGAAATTTAGATGCTGGAGAGGGTAGCCTCAGAGTCAGAGTCTATGTTAACCTTCTTTGACAAGTGTTGCCTGTCCTCCAACTCTGAGAGCTAAGAGAAGAGATGAGGCAGACACCAACACAACGGTGATATTCCTGGGTTCCTGGGTTGAACTCCACCTGAAGCTGCTGTGGCTTGTGTCACTAAGAAAGCATGAGAGAGCACGTGGCAGAATCACAGACAATAATGTACAAGCTGTGCTAACTTTCCTGACCACAAAGATTGCCCCTGGAAAATGGCTACTGTGCTTTGCTTTTTTTTTTTTTTTTTTCACGAAAAGGCTGAGGGATGAATTGCTGGGTTCAGGGGAGTGGCCATCTTGGTTTATCAGAGTGTGAACTTAGTAGACTGGTGTTCCCACCCACTGGACTCCACGAGGGTTTGCTTTGGCCATCTTTCTTGTGCTTTGGTCCCATGGTAATGAGGGACCGTGAAAGCAGAAATGATTCAACAGTGTTTGTCACCACTGTGATAAGGTAGTCACAGGTTGAAGGGAAAGGCTGTTTTAAAACTGTAACTTCCTGTTATGAAATGAAGCTGACTTCTCTGGCTTCTGTTAAAATCAGCTCGTGCTAGTTAACAGGATATGGCTATGGGGTACCTTGATTAGCCTTGAACTGAGATCTTGGCACAAATATTTGTAATCGACACAGAATCCATGTACAAATATAATTTCAAGATATGTTTCTAGAATAGTCTAGTATAGTTTGCTTTCTTAAATGGTCTACAGAGACATAGCTAAAACTTCCATTTTTAAGTTTTCAGCAATCCCTGTCTTCTTCAATGCCTTGTGCATACTAGATAAGTATGCACCAAGCCTCCAAGCCATACCCAGTCATTGCATTCTCGTGTGTAAATTACAAACCTAGCAGGGACCCTATTTTTTCTTTCATATTGTAACACTAGACATGCTGTTTGCAGAGAATAAAGCTTGTAATTCTGAAATCAAGCTTCACAATGTACAGATTCTTTGTTTTAAGGCAGTAGCCACTCACATGTGCAAAGTTCATCTTAGTTTTAAAATCCCTTTCAATATGTTTGCTTTATTCTGTAAATACATTCTTATAGCTAAATATAATCTTTCTTACTTTAAGCTTGAAGACACAGAGGCTCAAGGTTTTAAGAAACTTGATTAAAGTCAAACAGTTAGGATGGTGTAGTCGGAGAAGCCTCAGATACACTCTCTCCTAATGTGATTAATAAAAGACTGTTTTTGTTACTTTTCTATTGCTATTATGAAGAGGTATCATGACAAAAGCATTTAATTGAGGGCTTGTTTATAGTTTCAAAGGTGAGTTCATGACCATCATGGTGAGGGAGCATGGCAGCATGCAGTAGGCAGGCAGGCAGGCAGGCAAGCAGGCAGGCATGGTGCAGTAGCTGAGAGCTTATATCTTATCTTCAAGTTGGAGTTAGAAAGAGATAGAAATAGAGAGATGGATGGAAGATAGAGAGATAGAGAGATAGAGACTAGGCCTGGTGTGGGCTTTTGAAACCTCAAAGCCCACCTCATGTGACACAGTTCCTAATCCTTACTGAAACAGTTCCAACAATTAGGGACCAAACATTCAAACATATGAATGTACAGTGACCATTTTCATTCAAAACACAACAAACACCTAAGGCACAACAATGTTGACAGAGCATACAGTGCCCCAGAGAGGTGGGGAAGACTTGGAATGTAACACCAGGGGAAATATGGCTGCACCGAGGGGCCATTTGATGAAGGAGCACCTCAGAGAATAACCCTTTGGTCAGACAAAGCCAGATAGAAACCTGGTGTTTGGAATACTGACCCCTTCCCTTGTATTTCTGCTGTTGTTCACCACTGGCCAGAACCAGAGGACACTGGCCAATAGAAAGCCTCCGTAAGCCCAGCAAGCAGGGAGAGCCATCAGAGAACATGCAGGCAAATCTTGTATGGCATAAAACTCTGATATGCAGTCTTGTCATAAACTTGCTGCTCTTTCTGAGTCCCCATTCTGAGCAAGAAGCCACCCTCGGATGCATGCCTGTCTTTGCCTCTTCTTTGTTCCCAGGCTCATTTGTTGCTGTCTTCTGACCCATCTCCCTGGTGACTCAATGAATGCTGCTTTTCCTTCTTCCTGCAGTATGCTAAGGCAAAGCCACGCTTGGCAGGGAACTCTTGTCAAAAGGCTTAACAAGCTTCAGACTGAATTACCAAAGGCAACTTCTTTGTATATGATCTTTCCTCCAAGGAAATCAACATGTGATGTTCTTTTCTTCCTGAAGGACTGGAAAATGCTAGCTGAATGATGAGGTGTTTTTTATTTTTTGAGTGAAAAGTGGGGACATGCCAGGCAGTGGGGGGCCCTGCCTTTAACCATGCGCTTGCCAGGCAGAGGCAGGTAGATTTCTGAGTTTGAGGCCAGCATGGTCTACAGAACTAGTTTCAGGATAGCCAGGGCTACACAGAGAAACCCTGTCTTGAAAAAAAAAAAGTGGGAACATGAAGCTGTACGTAAGAGGGTAAGCTAGTTCTTCAGGGATGTTCTTCAGAGGAGGTTTAGCTATTGGGGCTATTGCAGAGAGAACACCCCTAGCCATTCTCAAGAAAGCAGGATTCAGAGGCTGATTTCTTGGGCATGAGGTGTTATGGAAGTCTGTGACCTTTCTTCTGTGTTCCGAGCCCCTCCCAGTCCCCTTCGCCCTCGAAAAAGACACGTGAGGCAATGTTCGGGTGGTTACTACAACAAGGCTTTACTTCTTGTATAAGCAGAAGTGGAAAGACAGAAAGACCAGAAAAGGCACTGTTTATATACACCCTAGAGTGACGTGTTCACTTCTGATTGGCTGTTCACTCATTACCCATAATATGCCCCGGGATGGGCAGTGACTTGGGCACGCTTTTTGCCTTTTGCACCTGCGCAGTCAGTTGTTTACTTGTGGAGACACGGGATGTCAGTGCCATCTTGCAATGGCGGAATGGTATCACCGCTAACCGCGGCTTCCTACACTTCTGCTGTAAGCATGGAGGTAGCCAGTGTGCTAAGGAAATAGTCCTGTTGATGGGGGACAATGAGGAATCATGAGTGAACAATGAGAACAGAACAGAGAGATGGTCAGGGGATCTGTCCAGTAGTCTCCTTCTCAGTGAGAAAGGAACAGAAATCCCAGGCAGATTCTGATATCTCAGAAGACATCCATGACCAGAACCCAAACTGACTCTAACTCTAACCTGAACCATGTCACTAGTTCTAGCCCTAACCTAAAAGACAACCCCAACCCTATTCAAATCTGAGACTGAGCCTAAGCATAACCCCAACCCTAATCTTAACAGTAACACTATCTTTATCCTAAACCCATCCTTAACTTAGTCCCGTTCAGAACCCTAAACCTAGTTCCATCTCTAACACAGCTTTATCCATAAGCTTATCTCCCATTCTGACATGAGCTTAAGGCTAACACAGCTACAGTCCTGGTTCTAAGCTTAGTGCTGGAGAAGGTGTTGGGAGCAGACTTTTAGCAGAAAGCGGCTATCAGCTTTGCAGCCATCTTGAGCCATATACCCTGACATGAGACTTGGATTACAATAGCCTACAACAGCTGAGCACACTCTGATAACATCTTGCTTTAGATACCCAGGACTTTCCTTGGGTGTGTGAGATTAAAGGTGTGTAATTTAAGAGTGTGACTTAGAGATCAGATTTAGAGACAAGACCTAAGGGCATGATTAAAGGCGTGACCTGAAGTCGTGGCTTAGAATTGAGACATATAAAGACGAGAGGCAGACAGAAGAGAGATCAGAGAATCAGACACTTTAGAGAGTACAACTGGGAGAACAATTTGGAGTAACAGAGATTCAGACACTAGGAGTAGGAGTAGACATTAGACACTCGGAAGAGAACAAGAGGAGTACAACTAGGAACTAGATTGAGTACAACTAGGAACTAGGAACTAGGAACTCAAGACTTGGGACTTGGACTAGGAAGAGAGACTGAAGAATAAACGGGATTGAATCACACTCTGGTCTCCATTCCTCGAGTCCGTCCTCACTCTCTCTCTTGCTAGACCCTGACCTGAAGACCGGAGCGGCAGCTTGGGCCAGGAAACAATGGCCGCCAAGCGAGGAGTGGAGAGGGCCGCAACATTTTAGGCCGCCCAAAGTGGGCCAGCCTAGGCCCCAACAAGAAGGGAAAGAGGAAGGAGAGGGAGAGGAGGGGAGAAAACTATGACTGAATGTCTAAACTCAACAATAGTTCTCATCCTAACTCTAACCTAACCTTAGTCCTAATACTAACCTTAGTTCTAGCCCTAACACCACTGCACCATTGGTTTTAGTCCTAGTAGAAGCGAGCCCAGGGTTATTCTACACTGGGCTTACAAAGTGCCACCTGTCTTCCTTTTAGGTCAACTGAGTACTTAGTGTGCAAGATAGGTTGGTAACCAGATAGGTTCTGGAAATGTGACTGTCACTCTAGAAAGCAACTCAGTCAACCTGCATTTTCCAGTCTATTGGCTAGAGACAGTGCCAGCCTTCTATCCTGTTTTCAGTTCCTACATCTGCCCCAAAGGGACAGGACTATATCATAGGAAGCTTACCATAGTGCACGAGGGAATATGTCCCTGAAATATTGAGCAGTTGCCACCCACAGTTCTTTATGATAGATCCTGTGCTTTGTGTCAACGCCTTTTCAGTGGCTAGGGATATCTTAAGCCTCAAGTAGGGCTGCCTCTCACTCCATATCAACAGATGAGGAATCTGGGTTACCCAGAAGCCCAACAGCTTGTTGGAGAACTCAGTGTTAGACAGAGCAGACCATGGGCTGTGCACATGCATCCTGGGGTTCAAGCTCATCTCTGGTCCTTTTTTTGGTGGCATGTGCCATAGGTGGCACAGGCCCCAGGCTGAGGCCAGTGTCTTATGGTTGATAATTAGTAGAATGTCACTAACCTTGAGCTCCTCCTCTTGGAGTTGCTGCCACCAAGAAGGTACCATTGTAAGTGTCAAGTTCCAGCTAGCTCTCCTCCTGAGGTCACTTGTCCCCTTCCTCCAGCTCAATTATAGATGACCTAAGCAAAACATGTTTTTTTTCTCTTTCACCTCTTGTGATAATTTGTGTATGCTTGGCCCAGGGAGTAGCACTATTAGGAGGTGTAGTCTTGTTGGAGTAGGTGTGTCATTGTAGGTATGGGCTTTAATACCCTCATCTTAGCTTCTTGGAAGGGAGACTCCTTATAGTCTCAGATGAAGATGTAGAACTTTCAGCTCTGCCTGCACGATGCATGCTGGGATGCTGCCATGTTCCGGCTTTGATCATACTGGACTGAACCTCTAAACCTGTAAGCCAGCCCAAATTTAATGTTATCCTTATAAGAGTTGCCTTGGTCATTGTGTCTGTTCACAGCAGTAAAATCCTAACTATGGCAAAAATTGGTACCAGGGACTGGGGTATTGCTGTGATAGGCCTGACTATGCTTTTGTCTGGAAGAATGTGGATTTGGGGACTTTGGATTTAGAAAGCAGTGGAATGGTTTAACTGAGGCTTAATGGGCCATCCTAGTAGGAATATGGAAGACTTTGTTGCTGAGTAAGATTTACACTGTACAGACCTGGCCCAAGAGGGTTCAGTGAAGAAGAATTTCAGCATGTGGTGTAGAAACTATTTTTCTTGTGAAGAATGTGGCTGCTTTTTGCCTGTCTGAAGAGTCTACCTGAGGCTAAGGTAATGAGATTTATATTAATTACATTGACAAAGGAAATCTCAAAAAAGCCGGGCAGAAATATTGTTTTCCAAGTAAGTCTCATGAAGAGCATTTTGAACAAGCGTAGCAAGCTTAGAAAGGAAAAATGCATTTTATGGTTCAAGTATTAAAGGGGCACCAGGAAGTGAAATGGAGCTGAATACTGTTCTCAGATATTAAATTGTATTTAGGGAGTGGTGACCTTGGGGCAAGATCCCACCCAGCTAAGTTTAGGACCAGGCATGGTAGTATATGCCTTTAATTTCAGGAGACTGATGCAAGCTGACCTCTGAGTTCAAGGTCAGCCTGGAAAACAGGAAGTTTTAGATCCAGGTGTGGTGGTTCACACCTTCAATCCCGTTGTTTAGGAGACAGACATACTTACCTGGCAGGGGAGATACCATGATCACGAAGGTGGTTTTCCCAGGGTGAGGCTTATCCATTGCACTCCGGATGTGCTGACCCCTGCGATTTCCCCAAATGCGGGAAACTCGACTGCATAATTTGTGGTAGTGGGGGACTGCGTTTGCGCTCTCCCCTGAAAAAAAAAAAAAAAAAAAAAAAAAAAGGAGACAGGCATGAGTTCAAAGCCAGTCTACAGAGCAAGATCCAGGGCAGCCAAGCTTAGACAGTGAAGGAGTTGAAACACAGAAAGCTGGTGATGATGTAATAGAACAAGGGGCCTTGTTCCAGCTCCTGCAAGCAGCAGAACTTGGCAGCTTTGGCCACATGGCTCTGGGTTTAGATTCTAGAATAGAAGAGACTATTGGGGCAATTGATGCTCATTATCTGGAGTGGAGAAATTAGTGGTGATTAATCAGAGACCAGCATCACTGAGGTGAAATCTGGGAAGTGTTTTCTGAGAGCACAAAGAAGCTGTGTTCCAGAGAGAGATAGCCAAGGTTGTACCTTGTACTGCAGCTGTACTTGGTAATATGTAAGAATCACCCAGGTGGTACTGGCTTTGAAGGCATGAAGGGGTCATGAAGAGCAGCTGAGGCTTGATACTGTGAGAGGCCATGGAAGGCCCTTGGTGAAGGTGCAGCCTCAGTTACAGTTGATGGCCCAGGACTGAAGGGGTCATGCAAAGGACTTAAGGCTTGGCATCATGACGAGAGCCTATAAGAGGCTATTGGTGAATCCTTGTCGCAGCCAAAGACTCCAGTGTATTGGAGATGCCAATGCCATGGGATGACCACCAAGGACAGCAGCAGCAGTGGAGTGGATCAACCTGAGCTTAGAGTGCTACAGAGGGTAGAGCTGGAGAAGTGACACCAGCCCTTTGGAGGAGTCCAGATCGTGTGTGAATCCCAGACACTGAAACACGAAGCTATAACATTGAAGTTGCCTTGGAGACCCCAAGATGTTTGAGATGTGGTCTATCTGCTGAGAAAAGCTGCTAACAGGGAGTGGAACCAAGCCAGGAGAAAGAAGTTTTTTGCAGTCAACAAAGATGAAAAAGGAGTTGGAGATCTTAAGACCACTTTGACATCAGACATGGAGATGCAGAGTTTGAATTTTGCCCAGCTGGTTTCCTGTCTTGCTTTGGGAATTGCAGTTAAGTGATTGGATGTATCTCAGAAGAGACCTTGAACTTTGGACTTTTAATATTGTTGACACTACTATAGACTACAGGAACTTTGGAAGTTGGATTAAATGTATTTTGTATTATGCTCTATTTAGGTATGGCCCCCGTAGACTCATACAAGCCTATGGCGGCCAGGGAGTGAAATGTGATGGTTTATATATGCTTAGCCCAGGGAGTGGCACTATTTGGAGGTGTGGCCTTGTTTGACTATGAATGGCACTGTGGGTGTGGGCTTTAAGACCCTTGTCCTAGCTGCCTGGAAGCATATCTTCTCTTAGAAGCCTTCAGATGAAGATGTAGACCTTTCATCTCTTCCTGCACCATTACTGACTGGATGCTGCCATGCTCTGGCCTTGATGATACTGGACTGAATCTCTGAACCTGTAAACCAGCCCCAATTAAATGTTGACCTTTTAAGAGTTGCCTTGGTTCTGGTGTCTGTTCACAGCAGTAAAACCCTAACTAAGACACTGCATCTCTTACTTTTTTAAAATTTATTTTTATGGTACATGTATGACTGCCTGCATGTGTGTATGTGCACCACGTTTATGCAGAAGAAGATGATGGCTAGAAGATAATGCTGGATCCTCTGGAACAGGACAGTTGTGAGCCACCGTGTCTATTCAGGGAACCAAACCAAGATCCTCTGCTAGAATAGCAAGTACTGACAATCACTGAACCATCTCTCCAGCCTCTCATTTTTAAGAGATCTAATCTAAAGGCTGGTGAAGTAATTAAATTAAGTGTTCACGGAATAGAGTATGAGGTTAATAAATGCTAGCTCCCACTCATCTACAGGAGCAGGGCAGGAACACGAGGGCACCCTCCCCCCATACTCTCTGGGAAGGAAGGTCTCATATTGTCTTGAAGGTGGCAGGACAATTCTCAGTGTATATGCTTATAACAAAAGGCACAGGTCTTAGCTGTCTGGTCCAATGAGTCCTAACATAATTATGTCATTGTAGCCACTATTCTGAGCAAGAATAGAATGTATTCAGCCCTCCAGAAGGTTCCTTGTGTCCCTCCCTGTCAACAATTCCTCACCAAAGATAATCACTGTTCTGACTTCCTCTACAATAAAAAGTTTTTCCTTGTTCTGCTTTGGATAAATGGGTGCATTCATGGACAGTCTCTCTCTCTCTCTCTCTCTCTCTCTCTCTCTCTCTCTCTCTCTCTCTCACACACACACACACACACACACACACACACACACACACACACAGTGTCTGTTGTGTTAGCATGTGGTGCATACGTTGTCTGTATTTTATGGCTCTGTGGCATTTCAGGTGTTATTTCCTGACAGCTGTTGTGTTGGGCATCAGTGTATTCCTGCTGTGGCCCTGCCCTTTCTCACAGACTATGAAAGCAGATATGGACCTTTTGAATACTGCTGCTCAGAGTCCAGCTCTTAAAGCTTGCCAGTGCCAGAGAAATCTTGTAGGGGGAAGAGTTTTCCTTGAAGCTTGGCCCTGCTGGCATGACAGGCTCCTGTGGTGATGGTGCCATCAGCATCCAGTAGAAAGCAGCTTTTGAGCAAGGTCACCCTGTCTAGAGCAGCAGTGAGGGCAGTTGCAAACAGCTTTCCTAGGCAGCCCAGGGTGCTCCAGTCCTCCCTCCCTCCCTCCCTCCCTCCCTCCTTTCCTCCCTCCCTCCCTCTCTCTTTCCCTCCTTTCCTTCTTCCCTCCCTCCTTTCCTCCCTCCCTCCCTCTCTCCTTCCCTCCTTTCCTTCTTCCCTCCCTCCTTTCCTTCTTCCCTCCCTCCCTCCTTTCCTCCCTCCCTCCCTCTCTTCCTCCCACTCTCCCCTCCCTTCCTCTCTCTGTTTGTGTGTGTGTATGTGTGTGTCTCTCTGTGTGTTTGTATGTATGTGTGTGTATATGTGTGTATCTATGTGTGTATATGTACATGTGTATGTATATGTGTGTATGTGTGTATGTGTGCATAGGTACATATGTGTGTATGTATGTGTGTATATATGTATGTGTGTATGTGCATTTGTGTGTATGTATGTATGTGTGTGTATGTGTGTATATATGTATGTGTGTGTATGTGTGTGTATATATATATGTGTGTGTATGTGTGTATGTATGTGTGTGTATGTGTGTGTATATATGTATGTGTGTGTATGTGTGTATGTATGTGTGCATATGTGTGTGTATGTATATGTGTGTATGTGTGTGTATATATGTATGTGTGTATGTGTATATGTGTATGTATGTGTGTGCATATGTGCATGTGTATATATATGCATGTGTGTGTGTCTGTGTGTTCAGGCATGTTCCCGTGGTATAGAACTGCAGGCTCTGCCTTTACCCTAAGGTCCTTTTCCTTGTAGCTGTACATCTACGTCTCCCCTCATGGTAGAGCCTTTGTACTAGCCTTTTTTTTTTTTTTTTTTTTTTTTTTTGTATTAAACTTTCTGTTTGCAAGTAAGTCGGTGTTTTCTCTCTTGTTTGGAATGCAGAGGCATTTTTTGGCAGTTATAAGCCATGCTGCTATGAGTGCTCCAGGCTGAATCTCTTGGTGTCCATAAGTACTAATTTCTGTTGATGAGGATCAGGAGATGTTTGCTGAGTCAGGACATGTGTGTCCCCCTTGGGTGGATGCTGCCAAAGCAGGTGGGGCTTTCCTAACGAAGAATTCCTTGTAATATATACCCACTGGAGGGTTTGAGCATGCAATTCTTCTTAATCCTGGTCAGTGTGAGTATCGCTGTGTGGTTCCTGATCAGTCAGTCTGGATGTCGCTGCACGTCCTGATCACGCTCAGCGAGTTTTATTCTGACTTTGTTTCATTTTCTCATGACTCATTGTCTTAGTCAGTGTTCTTTTCTGTGAAGAGACACCATGACCACAGCAACTCTTACAAAATAAAGCATTTATTTGAGGCTGACTCACAGTTTCGGAGATTTAGTCTATTAGCCTCCTGGTCATGGCGGCACACAGGCAGACACGGTAGGTAGCTGAGAGTTCTATATCCTATCCACAGGTGTTGGAAAGAGAGAGACACTGGAACTCGCTTGGGCTTTTGAAACCCCAAAGCCCACCCCTACACATACTTCCTCCAACAAAGCCATACCTACTTCAACAAGGTCACACTTCCTAATCTCTTGAAAATAGTGCTACCTCCCAGTGACCAAGTATTCAAATCTTTGAACCAATGAGGGACATTCTCATTCAAACCACCACACTAGTGATGGTGGTGTTTCATGGTCACTGAGGCTTCTGGGTATTTGTTTTCAATACATCCTTTTAAATAGATGTCTTCATCAGGGTTACTATTGCTGTGATGAGCCTGGGAAGAAGATGGTTCATTTCACTCACAGTTCCATCGGACAGTTCATCACTGGAAACAGTGGGAACAGAAACTCAAGCAGGGCAGGAACCTGGAGGCAGGAACTGATGCAGAGACCATGGAGGGTACTGCTTACTGGCTTGCTTTACATGGCTTGCTCAACCTGCTTTCCTGTAGAACCTAGGACTACCAGCCCAGGCATGGCATCACCCATGATAGGCTGGGCCATCTTCCATTAATCAGTAATTAAGAAAATGTGCCACAGTCAGATCTTACGCAGGCATTTTCTCAATTGAGATTCCCTCCCTTCAGATAACTTTAGTTTGTGTCAGTTTGACATTAAACTAGCCAGCACAATGGTGGTATTAATTTTTTTTTCAGTGTGTAGATGTAACCTTTGTATGGGTCTGTTTCTTGCTTCTCGAGTCTGCACCAACTGTGTCCTTGTGCCAGTTTTCTTGGATAAGATGTATGTCAGCTTGTTCTTCTAGTGAAGGGCACTTAGTTACAGGCATTAGATGCCAGACCAGATGCTATCATAGGGCTTTATAAATGAGGTTTAGGGATTCAACTCAGGCTCTTAGGTTTGCTTAGCAAGTGCTTTACCAGCTGAGCCATCTCCCCAGCATCTTGGGCAATATTCTTCATAGATTAGGTAAGAATAGACTATGGTTATTCCTGTGGTCTCTTCTGACCTGGAACAGGCTATTGTGCCTTTTGGTGATTTAGGTGAGCAGTGCAGGTGGACACAGACTTTCAGTGGGTTGATGATCAATCTCCTGGGGACTGATGGCTGTACAAAAGGTACCCCCCTCCACTCTGCCATATGGGCGTGAACTCTTCTCAGATCTCCCCCCAACCCTGCCAAGCTTTCTCCATGGCATCAATGACCCTAATAACTCTAATAACAAATTACTCCTGTAAAAGGATGGTTTGCCTCAGCATTCTCCTTGAGTCCTGAGACCTTCTCAATAAGATGAGTAGGGAGCCTCCACTTTCATATTACGATTGTTTGTATATGCTCACCCCAGGTTGTGACAGTATTAGAAGGTATGACCCTGTAGGTATGGCCTTGTTGGAGTAGGTGTGTCACTGTGGCCGTGGGCTTTAAGACCCTCATTCTAATTGCCTGGAAGTCGGTATTCTGCTAGCAGCCTTCAGATGAAGATGTAGAACTCTCAGCTCCTCCTGCACCATGCCTGCCTGCATGCTGCCATATTCCCATTTTGAGGATACTGGACTGAGCCTCTGAACCTGTAAACCAGCCCCAATTAAATGTCCTTTTAAAGACTTGCCTTAGTCATGGTGTCTGTTCACCGAAGTAAAACCCTAAGACATATATCAAACATCGGTTTTCCTGGGTCAGCCTGGTGTAAACTGAGTTGTATGACATCGTTGCACTGCGCCTTGAATGATGCTTCCTGTGCATTCTGAGGAATGTTCTAGAGATACCAACTCCATATCCCCACTGCTAGGGATCTCAGCTAGAGTCACCCCCATTAGACACTCTGGAGTCTCCCCCAGCTCCAGGTCTCTGGCATGTCCTAGAGATGCCCCCTAAACCCCTGCTGGTTTCCCCTCTCTCTCTTCTGCTCTCCCTATACCTGATCCTCCTTCCCTGTTTCCCTCCCCATCCCTTCTCCCATCCAGTTCCTTCCCTTCATCTACTTCCAGTATCTATTTTGTTTCCCCTTCTGGGAAAGATTCAAGCATCCTCTCTGGGCACCCCTTGTTACTTAGCTTCTTTGTGTCTGTGAGTTGTATTGTGGTTATCCTGTACTTTATGGCTAATATCCACTTATCAGTGAGTACATACCATGCATGTCATTTTGGGTCTGGGTTACCTCACTCAGGATGATATTTTCTAGTTCCATCTATCTGCCTGCAAAATACATGATCTCTTTGTTTTTAATACCTGAGAAGTAGTTCATTGTGTAAATGAACCACATTTTCTGTATCCATTCTTCACTTGTAGGGCATCTAGGTTGCTTCCAGTCTCTGGCTATTATGAAAAAAGCAGCTATGAGCATAGCTGAGCATAGTTGAGCATAGTTGAGCATAGCTGAGCAAGTGTCCTTGTGGGATCATGGAACATCTGTTGGGTATTTGCTCAGGAGTGGTATAGCTGGGTCTTGAGGAAGATCTATTCCAAGCTTTCTGAGAAACCACCAAATCGATTTCCAGAGTGGTTGCACAAGTTTGCACTCCCACCACCAATGAAGGAGTATTCCCCTTACTCTACAACCTTGCCAGCATAAAGTTTTGATCTTCCTATTGTGATAGGTGTGAGGTGGAATCTCAGAGTTATTTTGATTTGCATTTCCCTGATGACTAAAAACATTGAACATTTTTTCTTTCTTTTTTTGTCATTTATTTATTTATTTATTACACTCCAGAACTTATTCCCTCCCACCCCGACCACCCTCTGACTGTTCCACATCCCATACCTCCTCCCCAAACCCCTGTCTCCATGAGGATGCCCCTATCCTCCACCCCCTACCCAACCAGATTTCTAAACTCCCTGGGGCCTCCAGTTTTTTGAGGGTTAGGTGATTCTTCTCTGACTGAACCCAGACCCAGAAGTCCTCTGTTGTATATGTGTTGGGGGCTTTATATCAGCTGGTGTATGCTGCCTGGTTGGTGGTCCAGTGTCTGAGAGATCTTGGGGGTCCAGGTTAATTCAGATGGCTGGTTTCTCAGCTATTAGAAATTCTTCTGTTGAGAATTCTATGTTTAATTCTGAACCCCATTGTGAGGGCTGTTTCTGGTTTTCAACTTGGCTGACTACATCTGGAATAAACTACAATTCAGAAATGGAGGGCCCAGCTGTGATCCAGATCCTGAGGCTGGAAGACACAGGCTTCTGACCCGGATCTTGACATGGGATGACACATGCTTTTGATCCAGATCTTGAGGCATAGTGGTCATGAAAAGCTTAGGTCCAGGCAAGGCATACACCTTTAATCTCAAGAGACAGAGGCAAGTAGATCTCTGAGTTCAAGGCCAGCCTGGGACAGAGCAAGTTCCAAATCTAGGCATGGTGGTATACACTTTTAATCTGGGCCATACCTTCTGCTGGAGCCCTACATAAGGACTTTAGAAGAAGGAAGCCTCTCTTTTCCTGCTTGCACATACTGGCCAGCACATCTGTTGGAACCTACTTCAGGATTCAAGCTTATACAGAAGGCCAGCTGAAATATCTAGTCTTGTGAGAAACTACTAGATTATTGGACTTCCTGTTCACAGCTGCCCGTTGTTGGGTTAGTTGGACTGCAGACTGTAAGTCATTCCAGTAAATTCCCTTAATAAATAGAGACATTCCATAAGTTCTGTGACTCTATCGAAGTCTGACTAACACACCCATTTTTAAATTGGGTTATTTGGGTTGTTGGCATCTGACTTCTTGAGTTCTTTATATATTTTGGATATTAGCCCTCTGTCAGATGTAGGGTTGGTGAAGGTATTTTTCCTGTAGGTTGTCATTTGGATCCTCTGAGAATACTGCTCTGAGCCATTCTCATTCAAACTGCTATAGTCCACTCTCAGACCCCAAAGGTGTGTAGCCACACCAATACTGAAAACTAGATTTAGTCCAACCTCAAAAGTCCCTATAGTCTCAATAGAGTTTAAAAGTCTAAAGTCTCTTTTGAAATGAGGCAATCTCTTTACTATAACCACCTATAAAATCTAATAAAAACGTATTACATACTTCCAACACACAATGACAGAGAATATATATTACCATTCCAAAAGGGAGTAAAGAGCATAGTGAAGAAATAGTGGATAAAAACAAGACTGAAAATAAGCACAGCAAAGTCCAGATCCTGTGGCTCTAGATCCAATGTCATTGAACTTAGCTGGCTCTTCTCGTCCAGCTCTGCTTGCTGCAACATACAGCTCCCTCATGCTCCCTGTGTGTAGCTCTCTGTGGTAGATACCGTGGCTCTGACATGTCTGACGTCTTGGAGTCTCCATGCAATGCAGGCTTCACTTTCATGACTTCATGCAATGGCCTCTCAGGGCTTCCTGCTCTCTCAGGGCCTTCACGAAGGGACTTCTTTAGCCTTAGTAGCTCTTCCTAAGCACAGAGGAAGACTCCACAATCCTTTATCCATGTACCATTCATGACTCTGAAGTCAGAATCACATGGACAACAGTTTCAAGTTTGGCTAGCCCCGTGGAATCATGTTCACACTATCTTTCCTTTGTTGCTTTTTAGGAGCAGAAAACTCCAGATGCCCTTTCCTCTCACAAGCTGAGAGCTTAGCTGGGTAGGGTCCTGGCCTGAGGACACCTCCTTTTATTTCACTTTGGATTAGGCCTTTCTTTAATCTCCTTATCTCTTTTAGCATAAGCCTTGGCTCCAACATCAAATTCCATGGTATTCTTTTTCTCCTCAAACTGTGCATTTTTTTTTTGTATTTGTATATTTGCACAGGAGTAATTACAAATAACCATGTAGCAAAGTCAATACTAGTATTAGGCTGTATTAAAATTTCCTCTGCCAGTGAAATCAATCCCTCAGTCTACAATTTAATCTCAGGCAGATTCTTATGACAAGGGCAGGAATCGACCACACTCTTTGCCAAAACATCTCAAGAATGGTTTCTGCCTGGGTTATGGATACTGTTCTCCTCTGAAACCTCTAGAGGCAGTCCACAGAACTGTCCTCCACATTCCCACTAGGATGGCTCATTAAGCTCAGCTTACAGCTACAGCTTCTTAGTCCAAAGTCCCATTGTCTTCTACATTCCTCCAGAACCCAACAAGGTCAGGTCTATCCAGCTTTATCCCACTCCTGGTACCAACTTCTGTGTTACTTTTCTCTTGCTGTGATAAAACACCACGAGCAAAGGAGCTCATACAACTGTTCACTTGGGCTTATAGTTTCAGAGGGTTTGAGTCCATGATGGCAGAGCAAAGACATGGTGGCTGGAACGGCTTAGAGTTCACATCTGGATCCATGACCATAAGGAAGAAAGGGAGAACACTGGGAAGATTGTGGGCCCTTGAAACCTTCAAGCTCACCTCCAGCGACATACAACAAGGCCACATCCCCTAGTCCTTCCCAAACAGTCACACCAACTGTTGACAAAATATTCAGACATTTAGACAGATGGAGGCCATTCTCATTCAAACCACCACAAATCCTGTCTTCACCGGAGAGGTTCAAGAGAATTCTCAGATATTTGTTGTTGTAGGCAGGTTACTCATGGGGTTGGCTTTGTGTGTCCATTGTACACATTTTAGAAGTGACAAAACTGAGGCTAGGATTGCAGCTCAAACACTTGCTCAAGGTCACACTGGGAGGGGGAAGTGTCAAGTCCTCTAGTAAAGTGTGAACAACTTGAATTCTTATTTTCTTTTTTTAGTTATTTCTGAGAGACACAATCATCACTTTTGGTAGACGAACCAAGTCCAAAAGGTAGTTTCAGAAGGTAGGGTGGAACCTTGTTCACCCACTTCTCTTCAAAAGGAATTTATTTCCTCTTGGTTTCTACCCGGTGGCTTAGCCCTCTGGACGGACCTGAGCTTTTACCTGGCAAAGGTGAGTGTCTTTCTTTCTCAGTATGACCACACTGACATAGCTGTTCCCAAACCTACTGTGAAAGAGGAGCAGGCAGATGATAAAAGAAAACCAGATTGGATGGTTTAAAGAGTAGCCTTAAGACATTCACAGATTTCTAGAATTTCAAGGTAAGTATGTAAATCAGAAAATTGGATGTGGCTCTGTGTTCACGACTTTTCTCATAGCCATGATCGAACACCGGATGAGAAGAAATGGTCACAGAGGAAGGACGACTTATTCATGATTTGAGGTTATACTCCGTTGAGGTAGGAAGACATATATACCACAGGGAGCAGCTTGTAGTTATGATAACAGGAGTGTGAGCTTGCTTGCTCACATCTTGTGGATCAGGAGGCAGAGAGAGGACGCTTGTCCCCAAGAACTCATTTCTTGTGGCTGGGCCCCATCTCCTAAGGGGCTCTATACTCTTGTACAACTGCACCATCAGCTGTAAGAGTTCAAACACATGAGAATATCACGAACTCAGATTCTTAAGAGTTGCTTTTTGAGCACAGAGAAGTCTATGGACAGTCCTGTGTTTACATCCAGAATGCACGGCTTCCAGACCTGTAGGCTGTCTAGCTACTTTGTGTAATTCTTTGTCATGGAGTCATCAGAATAGCTCATCTGCGAGGGGCTGGCTGTCCCCAGAACTGGGACCAGTGTCTAGAATCCCATTGCATTGGGAATTTTCTTGGTAAACTTATACAATTTTTTCAGTTTATGTGTTCAGGTTTGTATTATTCTACCCTGACACTTCTCAGGCCTGGCTGTTTGTCTTTGCTCTTTCAGATGGCCCACACAAAGACAAGACTAGTTTATGCTTCCATTCTCATGATGGGCGCACTCTGCTTGTACTTCAGCGTGGAGAGTTCTTTCAAAGAACTCCCATTTGTTTTCAAGAAAAGTCACGGGAAGTTTCTTCAGCTTCCAGATATAGACTGCAAGCAGAAGCCGCCTTTCCTCGTGCTGCTGGTGACGTCATCCCACAAGCAGATAGCTGCTCGTATGGCCATCCGCAAGACGTGGGGTAGAGAGTCATCAGTGCAGGGCCAACAGGTGAGGACCTTCTTCCTTCTGGGGTCCTCAGAGAGCACTGAGGACATGGATGCCATTGTCCTGGAGAGCGAGCAGCACCGTGACATCATCCAGAAGGATTTCAAGGACGCCTATTTCAACTTGACCCTGAAGACCATGATGGGTATGGAATGGGTCTACCACTTTTGTCCTCAGACAGCTTTTGTGATGAAAACAGACTCGGACATGTTTGTGAATGTTGGCTATCTGACCGAACTGCTGCTAAAGAAAAACAAAACAACCGGGTTCTTCACAGGCTACATAAAGCCCCACGACTTTCCCATCAGGCAGAAGTTCAACAAGTGGTTTGTTAGTAAGTTTGAGTATCCCTGGGACAGGTACCCGCCATTTTGCTCTGGTACTGGTTACGTCTTTTCCAGCGACGTCGCCATCCAAGTGTACAATGTGTCAGAGAGTGTTCCGTTCATCAAGCTGGAGGATGTGTTTGTTGGGCTCTGCCTGGCCAAGCTGAAGATCCGGCCTGAGGAGCTGCACACCAAACAGACCTTCTTCCCCGGTGGTTTACGCTTCTCTGTGTGCCGCTTTCAGAAAATTGTGGCGTGCCATTTTATGAAGCCCCAGGACCTGCTCACTTACTGGCAGGCACTGGAGAGCTCGAAAGAAGAGGACTGTCCTGCTGTCTGAGGGGAGCCTGGTGGTGCCTAGGACAAACTTCTGATAACCTTTGGTGATGATTTGGGAAGATCTGGGATGGTCTTGCTGGGAACTGTCTGGGGTAGAGAGAGGATGAGGAGGTGCCACACGAGAAAGGATATCCACAAAAGTGGGAACGACTTATTCCCACTCGGCTCCCAGAGCAATAACAGATCTTAGTTTTTCAGGCCTTTGCAGTACACCCCTCATCCACTCGTTTTAGGGCTCAGCATACATATGAAGAAGCCCTGGATGTGGTCATCCCCATTTGGTAGCTTAAGAACCAGCAGCCAGGGTCACTTACTCGTTCAAAGACTCACAGCCTGTAGACGGAGTGAGAATGAGAATCAAGTGGTATCAGGATTCAGTTGGTGGTCCCCAACTGGGTGTCCCATACCTTGGGAGAAGGTGGTGGTGGGAGAAATTGTGGGGGGAGTCTTACAGCTAAGTAGCATCCTTCAGTCCTTTTCCGGAGGCCCCTGCCCCTCACTTTCCAATCCCTTGTACTTTTTGAATGTTAAAACTGAGATGAACCAGCTTTCTCAGGCCTTGCCCCTTGCTCGAATGATGTAGCTGGGCACTGAGTTAATATAGATTAACCACTTGATAACTAAAGTGTCCTCAGTGTGATCCCAGGAGACATGCATGACTGTAGTCACTGTAACTCACTTCCATGCTAGAAGGAAGCTGGCTTATAGAACCATGAAAGTCAGGCTGAGAAGCCCCTGCTGAGTCTTACTATATAGAATGACCACACTGCTGACATCCCAGTGAGGGAGATGTCTCCACTGAGCCGACTCTGATATGGATGTACTATTAGTGACCATTTGCAGCCCTGGGGCGCTTCAGACCTCTAAGTTCAAACTCAAGGGCAGCCAGGTACAGACATTGTTTGGGTATCCAGGAGTTTTCCTGGGCCCTGGGCTAGGTCTAAGCTCCTGAGATACAGAGCAAGGAAGGAGGCCCAGTCTAGGGGCTTTTCCTGCATCTATGGTCCTTCTTGACCTTGTTTCTTCACCCTGAATTTATCATGTAGTCATAGACATGCCGAGTGTTGCCATTTGGAATTTAACTTTCTGTTCCCAGCTAGGTGTTCCCACCTCTGAAGGTTTTCAGAGCTGTGTAAAAAACAGGGATCTTTTGGCCATTCAGGCAGTCACCAGACATGTAATCTTGCTCTGTGTCACAGGAATTACTGCTTTCCCACAGCTCTTTACTTTTCTAGATTTTACTGTGTGATTGGAGCAAAGGCTTCATGTGGTTATGTAGTCATACATGTTGGAATGTGCTCTCACCTGAATTCAGGAAAACTTAACTGTCGGAACACCGTTAGGTGGGAGGAAGCTGGAAGCTGCCTCCAGGGCCTCATTTCCACACTTGTTCCTGTCTCTTCTATGAATCTCTTTCTCAAGTTTTGAGGAAAATTCTTCTGTCTGTGACATTCTTTAAAATCATGCAACACCAAGTTCTGGACCCTTATTGAGAATATGTGAAATTCTGAACCAGGTAAAGAGAAAGGGTATTTGTTCCGGGGTGTGTACTATGGACTACATACACGATCAAAACCAAACCCAACCACATCTTTGAGAGAGGGGAAAGCCAAAGCTTGTAACTATGTGGTGGTGTTGCTGTCTAGAGGATGGGAGAGCTGGCATCAGCACCTGGCACCAGCTGCCATGCACCGACCTTCCTTTTATTAGCCATATTGCTCTTTGCATCCATCATGAACAAGGTCAAGGTTAGGTCTGCAGACAGCAGATTGAAGTGAGCATTTAGTGCTGAGAAGACAGTTAGTTGGGCATAGGTTCTTCTAGTATATGCACAGCGTTCTGGATCCTAAGCAGATGTGATCACCTGTGTCCACACTTGCTGTTGCATTGAAGATGCCACTGTCTTTTGCAAGTGGGCATTCTTTATTCTTACAACCACACTGGTTGTCAGCAGAGGCAGCTGATGTGACTCAGTGACTCACCCAGCGGCTGAGATGTGGCACAGACACAGCACTCAGCCTTCTCCATTGGTGCACCACCGCCTTTCCCATGTGCTTGTCTCTCTCAGAAGCTTGGAGCTGGTGTTACCCCAGGAGTCACCAGCATCTCGTTTTGCCTGCACCTCTGTTGCTGCCACCTCTGTTCTGGGTGTTGTCTTGAGTGTTGGTCTACTCTTCCTGGTTCTGCTTGTCTTCCTGTGACTTGGCCCTGGGGCTATCCGTGGAATTCTCACACCCTGACCTCCCCATCTAGACAGCCTTACCATGAGGTCATGTGTGGCCAAGTCTGGCATATTGAGTTCAGTCCTTGAGACCCATGTGGTAGAAGGAGAGAATTAATCGTTACAAGCCCACTGTGGCACATAGGTGCCTGCACACATGTGCATGCAAAGATATAATGAGTAACATGTAAACAAAATAATTTTTGGCAAGACTTCTTCAAACACTGACCTCTGAGACTCTTTTCTAATTTTCTGTGTTGCTCTCCACGATGCAAATCCCTGTGTGGGAACACTGGCACAGGTGTGCGAACACCGTTACAGGTGTGTGGACACTGGTACAGCTGTAGTAGGAAAAAAACCCTCTTGGGATTATTTGCAAAAATACTTTCGTTTGGTTGGGAATTCAATAGAAAAATTTGTTGGGGGCTTGCCCCAGGTCTGCCTACTACCCCACCTGTTAATCTAACTCCCAGGATAAGACCCTCAGAGCTGACCTGGCCTTAGATTGTTCCTGGAGGTGAAGGGTGAAACCATCCAAGCTCAGAGTTGAGAAGGGCTATGTGAACCTGACACAAGCAAGTTAGAATGAAACATAATAAAAATAGCAAAAGGTTTTAAGTCCATTAAAAGTAGCAATTTCTAATTACCAGGTATAACACTTTTAAATATGAATAGAAAATGGATTTTGTGGCCAAATGTCATATACCTGCTTTTTCTGTGATATTGTTTTGTGGTTTTTGGTGCTGGGGATGGAGCCTTACTGTGTATCAGGGCTCCCCTACTGTGCCTCTCCAGCCCCTGTTGAGTTGTTTTGCACCATGCATTTTACTACCTCCTTTAGCGGGTCTGGTGCCTGCAGCCTGGTGCCTGCAGTTCACATGCTGTGCTGGGTAGTTTTAACTGTTATCTCTGGAAGAGAGTTTTAATGAGAAATTATTTCTCCACTATTAGTTGATGTAGGAAGACTCAGTCCATTGTGGGTGACACTATTCCCTAGGCAGGGTGTACTAACTGGTGTGAGAGGAGAAAGCCAGCGGAGGGCAAGCAAGGATCTGTGTTTACCTCTCTGTTGGGACTGTGGTTTGCCCGCCCATCTGCTTCATGTTCTGCCTTGACTTCCCTGCAATAACACAGCGCAACCTGGACTTGTGAGCCAAATAAACCCCATCTTCTCCAAGTTGATTTTGTCACAGTAACAGATGAAGCTAAACCAGATGCTCAGGGTGATAGCTGCATGGGATCAGACCCTTCTCACATTACCCTGCCCTGGATGTCATCCATTACCACCCCTCTGTACCACACAGAGGGGACCCCAGAAGCTGCTTAAGGTCTCCTTCAGGGAACTATCAGAGGGGGAGATAACACATAAAAAATGCCTTCCATAACTGCAAACGACTTATCTGCAGCTGCAGACACTTTGAGGTCAAATGTGATTTCCTAAAGGATAAAAAAATTAAATGTCTATGTCATTGAATGGAGTTTGGAATTGTCATTTGCCTGTATGTGGAGGAGATTCTACAGGCTCTGATATTGTATTTTGGGAGCAGGTGTATGTATTTATGATTTGTTAATGATACTTATCTTTAATAAAAATTAAGTTATAAGCAGCATAATGTATGTGGGTGGTTCTAACCTTCAGCTTTCTGAAGCTAGCAATGTATGTATGGCCTAAATTGCGCTTTTTTTTTTTTTCTTTTTCCACTTATATTTGTACCTGGAAAAATCAGAAAAATATTTTGTTTTGTTTTTAAATTTGGCTTTGATTTTGTATGCTTAGAGAGTATTGCTGAAGATCCTTGCTTATCTTTGAAAGATACAAGGACTTCTTGTTTCTATCATTTTTTGGAAACAAAGCCATAAAACTACAGTTTGGAGGGCTTTAGGGCAGGCAGCATCTGAGGGAGCAGTGTGTGTGTGTGTGTGTGTGTGTGTGTGTGGTGCTATTGGTAATTATGAATCCAGACATTAGTAGGCAATTATACTTTGAAATTATTACTTTTGTTTAAGCTTAAGAAATTAATATTATGAATTGGCTGGGTGCGCCTTTGGCGTCTTTGATAATTATTTGTTTCAGAGGTACAGTTTGGATCCTGGATCTCTGATGTGTCTAAGGTGGATGAATCGGAAACGCTTCCCTCTGTGTTAGCATGACTTTTATGTCTCACGCTGTAGCCCTTAAGTCTCTGCACCTATGCTCCATGCTGTCTGGCCCCTCTGCCAGTCTCAGAAACCAAACACAAGTTGGAAGCAGCAGAGAGGCCACAGGGCTGTGCATGGAGGTGCAGAACCAGCTTCCAAAGGCTCTGCTCATCCCTCACCCACCAGCTATGCCTTGCCTCTCTGTGAAGGCTGGTCCTGTGCCCCCTGCATGCCTGTCTTGCTGCCTCTCCAAAGAGGCTCTCAACATCATTTCTTCTCGGTTCCAGTGCCCTGTCTCTCCCCTTTAGAATAGTCCCTCAGTACACAGGATGTTCTCCCTGTTTACATGGGCATTTCTCCAGGTCTCCTCCTCTCCAGTCCTGTCTCTTTCTCTCTTAGTGCAAAAACTATTCCAAAGGACAGCCTTCCCTGTGCTCTCTGTTCTCAGCTTGTTTCTCTCACTGGGTACATTCTGACCCATCCTGGTGAAGGGACAGCACCCTCCCTGTGGTAACTACTTCTAGCATACAGGAGGGGGTGATGTCCAGCCTGCTTCTTCACCATCTCCCAAGGCATGTCATCCTGTATGCCTCTGCGTCATGACAGACTCTGTAGTCTGCACTGGATTATTAAGAAGCTGGAAGAGGTGCTGGGGACATGGCTCAGTGAATAAAGGTCCCAAGCAAGAAGACCTTAGATTGGATCCCCAGAACCTACGTAAAGCTGAGTACAGAAGCATGTGTCTCTTATCCTAGCCTCTCTACTGTGAGATGGGAGGTGGAGACTTCCCAGAAACTGGGCCAGGTGGCCCGGTAGATGAGGTGGCAAATGTTTCAAACACTGTGGAAGGCAAACCTATGTGCCTCAGGTGAGAGCCAAGAATGGCAGACTGGGAGCGGCCTCAGACAGGAGCAGCCCAGTTCCATATTATTCAGGTGGTGAGGCTCAGTTCCAGCAATCTGTCTACCAGAGAAAACACCAGAACCAAACAAGATTTTCTCCTCATTTCTTTCTGACTTGAGATTTCAAATATTATATTAAACCATGGTGCCAAAGGTGAGCTGTTAACAGCTAATGCTTTTTTTTTTTTTTTTTTTTTTTTTTTTTTTGTGATTTGTTGGTTCTGGAATGTGGAAGAGGAGACCCCATGCATGAGAAGCGCCTGGTTCAGAGTCTTGGAGAGAGGAAATGTTTTGCCAAGGGAAACACAAGTTCTCTCTGAGGTTCACCTCCAAGCCTTATACCTGGAATTCAGATTAGGGTTAAAGGTGTGTATCTTAAAGGAGGCCTGGCAGGGTTAGGTCACATCAACTCATCAAACTTGCTTATCACTTATTTTGTAGCCTCCTAAAGCTCCCTCCCTCCCTCCCTCCCTCCCTCCCTCCCTCCCTCCCTCCCTCCCTCCTTCTGTCTCCCTCCCTTCCTCTCTTCATCTCTCCCTCTCTTTATCCCTCCTTCAACCTTCCCTCCCTCTCTCCTTCCTCCTTCCCTCCTTATCTCCCTCCCTCCTTTCCCCCTCTCCCTCCCTGCCTTGCCTTTCTTTTCTTCCTTCTCTCCATCCACTCTGTCCTTGAACTCATGATCCTCCTGATGGCCCTCCCTAGTATTAGGATTGCAGTCATGAACTACACCTGGCAGAAATGTATTCTCTATTAAAGACAATGGCTGGTACAGAGTGGATGCGATGGGCAGATGTGGGCTGGGTACCACCGGTAATCCTAAGGTACCGGAAGCAGATGTGAGCCGGGTACCAGTGGTAATCCTAAGGTACCGGAAGCAGATATGAGCCGGGTACCAGCGGTAATCCTAAGGTACCGGAAGCAGATGTGAGCCGGGTACCAGCGGTAATCCTAAGGTACCAAAAGAGCTCCCCAGAGAAAGTACAAGCAAATGGAAACCCAGCGAGCCCTACCCACGCAGGAGCAGCAGTCGCTTCTCAGGGAGAGGATAGAGTGGGCAGACTGAGTGGAAGGATGAACAGATCCAGGGAACAGGATGCTCACTGTATCGAAATCAGTCAGAAGAGACCAAACAAGGGCTGCGTCTGCTGTGGACTGTCTTTGGCCCCCAGGTTCATATATTAGAGCCTGTTTCTTCACGTGGTCATGTCTGGAGGGTCTTTGAGAGGTAATAAATTAGTCCATTGGAGTTTCACCTTTATGGATGGCCTCGATGCTTTTATAAAAGATTAGAGATGATCTCTCCAGAAGGTATAACACAGAGTATAAGAAAGTTTCTGTATAACAAAAAGATTTTTTATTTTTAAATTAGGAACTGGGTTGGCCAGTACTTTGACCCCAGACTTCTAGAACTACCTGTTGTTTAAGCTGCTACATACGATATTTGCTCAGGAAACCCAAGTTTTTTTTTTCCTGCATTTTTTTTTATTGGATATTTTATCTACATTTCAGATGCCATCCCCTTTTCCCATTTCCCCTCCCTAGAAAATCCCTATCCCATACCCCCTTCTCCTTTTTGCTTTTATACAATTTTTTAAAATGTTAACCAAAGGCTTTATGAGTTTAGTAATGCTCAATATCAATCAGAAGTGTAACCTAATACCCAATCTAGATGTATCAACTATCTTTGACTGGCGGAGACATGTGAATATCTGCCTCCATGTCTGGCCCCCCTCTCTCTTTCTCTCTCATCACCTAGCTCCTCCTCTCCTTCTCCTCCTCTCTGTACTCCTCCCACCTTAGCTCCTCCTACATATCACCCTTCCTGTTAAAATAAAACTTTTCTCAAAATACAGTTAAAGCATAACTATACCAATTTATGTCAGTAAGGTGCAAGATAGACCTAATACCCAGTCCATCATTTTGTTGACTAAGCAGAACGTCTGTCATCTCTCCTAAATAAAAGACTTAGTTCTGAGCCTGGCTTTTTTTTTCCCCTTGGCTTTAGAATGAATGTCAGCTGAAAACCATCCTCTCAAATGTTTTCTCTCAAAGTAAATAGCAAGGATTGGCTATGAGACTATAAGTTTTCAACCCCATCAGAAATCCAGAATGACTGAGATAACTGAGATTATGGGAAGCACAAAGCATAGCTTCTAAAACTTAGCCAATTTATAGAGACCGATGGACACCTGGACAGTCCCTATACTACAGAACGTTGGAGCATCCGATCTTCAGCCTTCTGGCCCAGGATCATCTGACAGACCTAGTGATGCAGAATTATTAAGGGCTGATTACTTTGTCTTGGCAGATACAATCAGTCGACTATTCTGCAAGTGTGTCCTTTTCTGGACAATATTTTGTCTGTAGATGAAACCCAAGTTTTTAAAATGAGACTAGACAATTTGGGGCCAGATGGTGGGTGACTTTATAGTGTGTCAGGCAGAATTTTGTTATGAGTCCCTGGGATCTTCTGCCCTGCACTCTGGGACAGAGTTGGTGAGGCAGCACAGCTGTGGTTATGCTGTACTTGTGTGGAAAATGGATTTTACAGATGTAATTATAGTTCACGATCTTTCGACTTTGAGTTCATCAGAGGGACCTGATTTGGATGAGTCTAGACTAGGAGCTCTTTGAAAGCAGAAGATTGCTCTGGACTCCACAGAGGCTCCAGGATGGGTAAAGGGCCATTTCACAGGCTGTTGGTGGGTGTGCAGTGGGAATGGGGGTCTCATTTAAGAGCCAGCAAGGAGATGGGATGACAGACCTGCAGAGCTGAGACACTAGCAACACAGACAGAGTTGGAGTGGATTTACCCAGTACCTCCTGGTATAGTCTTGGCAAGCTGGCACACACAGCCTTTTCCTAATGAGCTTCCTGCCTTCAAAACTATCAGGAAACAGCAGGTGTTTAATGTTTACTGTAGGGCATTTAGTTTTATGATGTGTTGGTTAGTTTTTTTAAATGTCAACTTTATACAAGCCAGAGTCATGCAGAAGAGCAAATCTCAACTTTGGAATTAACTCCATTGGCCTGTGGGTATGTTTGTGGGGCATTTCCTTGCTCACTGATGTGGGAGGGCCAGCCCACTATGGTGGACCGTCTCTGGATACCTGAGCTGTAGAAGGAAGCAGATGAGCAGGCCACATGGAGCAGTAAACAGTGCTCCTCCGTGGCCTCTGTTTCAGTTCCCATCTCTGGGTCCTGCCTTCAGCTCCTGCCCTGACTTCCCTTGTGAGGGAGTGTGGCCTCAGAGTTGTTAAGTTGAAATAACCTTTTCCTCCCGGGTTGCCTTTGGTCCGTGTTTTATCACAGCAATAGGAAGCAAACTAGAGTAGAAATTGGTACCAAAAAGAAGGCTGTTGCTGTGACCCCCTTGAATATGTTTTTGAGAGAATTGTGGAAATGTTTGGAACTCTGAGCTGGAAGAGCAGATGAGAACTCAGAGCTTAAATGCTTGCTTCTGTGGGCCCTTGGAAGGCAAGAGGGCTGAGGAACAGTGCAGGCAAGGGAGGCCTCGTGTGCGTGTGTGTGTGTGTGTGTGTGTGTGTGTGTGTGTGTGCACGCACGCGCGCGTGTATGTGTGTATATGTCTATGTGTTTGTGTGTGTATGTGTGTGTACGTGTGTATGACGTGTGTGTGTGTATGTTGTGTGTGTGTATGTTGTGTGTTTGTGTGTGTATGTGTGCTTGTGTGTATGTGTGTGTTTGTGCATGTATGTGTGTATGTGTGTGTATATGTCTGTGCGTGTATGTGTGTATATGTCTGTGTGTTTGTGTGTGTATGTGTGTATATGTGTGTATGATGTTGTGTGTGTATGTTGTGTGTGTGTATGTTGTGTGTTTGTGTGTGTATGTGTGTGTGAAGGTTCAGGGAAACCGAATTTCTCAAGGAGTCTATCAGGGCCAGTCATGTGAATTAAGAATCTGTGATGTCTCCTTCACCCCTCACAAAGAGTAACAGCTTAGCTAGGAAGCTACCAAAGATAACTCCTTTTTTCCCCTCAAAGATTATTTATGTATGTGAGTACTCTATTTGCATGTGTAGACATGACAGAAGAGGGCACTGGATACCATTACTGATGGTTGTGAGCCACTGTGTGGTTATTGGAAACTAAATTCCAGACCTCTGGGGAACAGCCAGTTCTTTTAACTGCTGAGCCATTTCTCCTGTGTTGAGGGTGCTGAAGTGTAGCTTTCCACAGTTGCTGGCTTCTGGTGGGGAAGTTTTCAATTTTCTTTGAAGGGCTGGCCACTGGGAGTTTGACCATGCTCTGGTGAGTATATAGGCAACACAAATTAGACTTTGTTTGGTTTTTCTTTTTTTATTTGAAGAAGAGGGAGTGTGATTGGGGAGTGTGATGTAAAATTCCCAAATAATCAATAAAAATATTATGTTGAAAAAAGCAAGCAAGCAGACTGAGCAAGCCATGTGGAGCAAGCCACTAAGCACTAAGCATCCTGCCACTGCTTCTACATCAGCTCCTGCTCCCAGGTTCCTGCCCTGTTTGAGTTCCTGTCCTGTCTGGATGGTGATGATGATGAGGAGGAGGAAGAAGAGGTGATGATGATGTCGATGGGCCTAGAAGGGGTTAAGCTGTATCTGATGCTGGCAGCTGAACTTGGTCATGTGTAAGAGTCTCCCACGTGGAGCTGGTTTTAGCAGCTTGAGAACTGCAGAATTGAGCGAGTCATGAAAAGTAGCTGAGGTTTAGCACAGGGAGAGGCCAGGAGAGGCCACTGGTGAAGGAGGAGTCTCAGTAACAGTGAAAACCCCAGGACTGAAGGGTCATGGAGAGCAGCTGCATCTTGGGCTGTGTGGCTAAGTAGGAGTCCCTGAAGAGAGCCCAAGAAGCTATGAAGGTGCACCCTGTGGAAACCCCACAATGGAGATGTCAGATGCCCATCAAGTATGGCAGAAGGTAAGGAGTGGGGCTGGCCTGACTTTAGAAGGAAGCTGTGTGTGCAGATGGCAGAGTCAGACAGAGGAGAACCCAGAAAATCATGAACAAGCCTCAGACATCAGAAGCCACTAAGGTGGCTCCGTTTGGTTTTGCCGTGGTCCTTCCGTTTTGAAATGAGAAACATGTGACATTATTGTGACTCTGTGTGTGAATGTGTGTGAATGTGTATGCATGTGGTATGTGCATGTGTATGCATGTGGTGTATATGTGCATTTGGTGCATGTGTATGTGCCTGCACACGTGTGTGTATGCATGTGTGTGTGTGTGTGTGTATGTGTGTGTGCACACAGTTGCCCTCTGAGGTCAGAAGAGGATGTTAATCTGGAATTATAAGAACTGGTAAAGCTATCCGATATGGATGCTGGGAACTAAACTCAGGTCCTCTAGAAGAGTAGCAAGTCCTCTTACACTGAGACATTACTCCATACCCTCATCTGAGATTTATTTTATATTTCTCTACATACATGTATGCATGCCACATGTATACACTCTCTGCAGAGGCTAAGAGACCCTGGATCTCCTAGACCTGGAGTTACAGGTGGAGGTTGTGAGCTGCCAAGTGCATGCAAGGAACTGAACCTGGTTCCTCTGCAAGGGCCCTTCACCATTGAACCATTTCTCTCCTTTCTCTTGCCCTGTTTAACTTATTTCTGATTTTACAGGAGCCTGTAATGAGAGACTTTGAACTTTTAAAAACCTTTTAAGCAGAGAACTTCGATTTTAATGGTGTTGAAACTTTAAACCCTGTGAGCGTTTTAAAGTTATACTGTGTTTTATATCCTGTTATTTACATAAGATCTTGGGTATAATTTAAAAAAGAAAGGTATGAGTGATGTATTTGTGTGTTGATTTGGCAAGGGGTCAATGTGTTGGTTAGTGTTTTGTCAACTTGGCACAAGTTAGCATCATCTAAGGAGAGGGAACGTCAATTGAGGAACCAACGATGTCGATTGGCCTGTGGGCAAATCCTTAGGGCCCTTTCTTCATTAATGATTGTCGTACTCAGGTCCAGCTCACTATGGGCAGAGCAAATCCCAGGCAGGTGGTCCTGAGTTGTATAAGAAAGCAAACTGAGCGAGCCATGAGGAGCAAGCCAGTGAGCAGCACTCCTCCATGGCCTCTGCTTCAGTCCTTGTGCCTAGTTTCCTGCCCTCACTTCCCTCAAGGATGGAGTGTGACTCAAGAGTTGTAAGCTGAAACAAACCCTTTCCTCTCCAAGTTGCTTTCAGTTGTGTTTATTGCAGCAATGGAAAGGATCTGAAGAATACAAGCAGAGTAAGTGTTTAAGATGAGAATTAGGGCTGACAATGTGGCACGGTGGGTAAAGGGGCTTGCCACATAAGCCTGACATCTTGAGTTTGATTTCTGGGACCGGTACAATGGAATGAGAGATGTGAATAACAGAAGTCATCCAATTGTGTGCTGAGGAATATACATGTGTCTTCACCCCTCCCCCCACATACTCTCTTTCACACATACACCCACACTATGCACATATACCACACGTACCACACACCACATACATACATACACACATACCACACACACACACACCATACTACACACATACTACACATACTTATACACACACCACACACTATACACACCACACCAAACATACACACACATACCACATACACACACACACACACAAAGAATATATTCTGTGGCACATACACGTGTCTTCACAGTCTCACACACCACACACACATCACACACACATATACACCACACACACACCACATGCACCACATACACACACACACTATACACACTGCCTACATACATACATACATACATACATACACACACACATACACACAGAGAGAATGTATGCTATGGCAAATACATGTGTCTTCATAGTCTCACACACCACACACACAGTATTACTAAGTAAATATTAAAAACAGCTAGGGAACAGAGGAAGAACTTAGAAATCAAGAATATGACAGCAGATAAAAATCTTTATGACCTATTCCCACAAGTAAGAAAGATAAGTTGGTCAGGAGAATAGCCTGTTTGTCTCTCCAGGACCAGATGGGTAAATGAGCATTCCTTTCCTCCCTGCCCAGACCTCTGTCACATGGTTCATCTAGCAGCAAGCATTTCTGGGAGATGTGTCTAGTTCTCCTGTGTTCCTGTAACAGAATACTTGGTTCTGAGACATTTATAAAGAAGAGACTGTATTCTCATCGATCCTGAGAAGCCCCAAGTCAAGGACCAGCCACCTCTCAGGCTTCCCTTACTTTGTCCTCCGAAGGCCTTGATTTGTTCCTGGTCAACCAGTGACCTTGATCCAGAGATGACGGGCTCCACAGGGTAGCAGTTGGGTATGGGGTTTTTTCTAACTACAGGGGCAGAAGCATCTTCTGGTGCTTTTCCTGGGATGTTCTGGAATGTTCCTTGTTCTTTGGGTTCTACTGACTCTGGCCCACTCTGAACCATTTTGGTGAACTTTGCATTGATTCCTGGTACCACCTGATACCACTCTGTGGCCATGGTTCTATTGTGAGTCTAGAGGGAGTTGGTTTCTGTTGACTGCAACTGTAAACCTTAATTAGTGCGTACAGAAAGCCTATAGCAAAACCCAAACTTCCTGGAGCAAGGCCAGAATCCCATCTTTATAGGGGACCTGTTTTGGTATTCTGCTCAGCAGTGAACCACTAGATGAATTCCCTACTAGAGGGAGGGGCTCACTTAAGAGCCAGGAGCAGACTGTGGCCCTTGGAGAGGGTAGCTGAGCTCTCTGAAATAACCATACGTGTCAGAAGCCAGGACCCTTGTCTCTTACCCTCACCCCCTACTTCTCCCCACCTGCACAATGTCTCCTGCAGCTTCATCTCCCTAGCAACCACAAGGTTCTGTTTGATAGTTACAAATAGATTTTTAGTTGTAAAGCAGTGTACCGTATCTTTTGAAGTAAGCAGTTGGACCGCCATTGTTTCAGGGCACAGGCCGAGAAGATTCTGTACTTTCCCATCACCTGGATCCAACTTTCCCATCACCTGGATCCCTCCTACCCCTCCCTTTGAAAAATGTATTATAAATAAGCACTTGGTGCCCAAATATATGACTCTTGACAAGCATTTGCTTCCTTGAGTCCTTTCTCTCTCTCGCCCATTCTTCCAGGTTGCAATCCTCCTCGTCTCTCACGAATAACCTAGGGCCCGCAGGTCGGGTCACATATGAACCAAGATGTACGTGTTAGCCCGGACTGCAGAAAACAATGGTTGTCAGAACTTCCCTTTCTAGCTGCCAAAATGACTTGGGCAAGGTAAATGGTTGTCATAAAATAGGAGCTGACAGGGCATAGATGAGCTGTAATTTGTGGGGGCTTGGACAGATGACGTTAGTGCTGGCAGCAGCTGAGGGAGAAGTGGTGGGACCAGTGGCTCTAGGTCTCCATCTGTTGTGTGTATTAAAAAAATGGGTGGGGATTATAATATGGTTATGTCATATTTTTTTTCCTTCTTAATTAAAAATATATTGTATCACCAGTAATCTGTTATTCCTAAAAACACAAATACAACCCGTGCAACCGTGTGCTATGACTTGTATGTCTGTTTCCATTTGGTATTAGAGAATCAGTTGTGCGCTCGTCCCTGGGGAAGGCTATTCTCCCACTTTCAGCATTGTCTAGTTGCCTAGAGTTCTTTGTCTGGGATTGAGGCCTTGTGGGCTTTATTGCCTACAATATTAGGTATTAGCTAGTCATTGCTATGCTTTATTTGGGCACCTTAAAAACACAACACAAAGTGTCCATAGGCACCTGGTTTGCACCTTCAGAAATGAATGTGTTTGATTCAAGCTAAAAAAGAAAAGGAAAAGCAAAACAAACCAAACTACTTCCCACCCCTAATCTAAATCATACAAATAGCTGGCTACATCTTTCCACTGTAGACAGACAAAACAGCCCTGCCCTCTCTGTGGATTATTTCTCATGGCAAGCTCTGGCCAGTACAGAAGAAATGAGACATGTAAGGCTAGCTGGGCCTGCATTGTCAGAGGTCAGGGTTTGACAGGTTTTCTTACTCCCAAGCCTAAATGAATCACCCTGACCTCCTACTGAGAGCAGAGGTCATTTTTCCACAAACACGTCTCTCTTTTCTAGGGTGAGACAGACCCATGGAGCACAGTGAAGGAGTCCACTGGAGGAATGGACTTCTGCCACCTTGGTAGGAGCTAGAGAAGACAGAGCTAATGGATCAGAGGTGGATCAGCAACCACCAGGCTGAGAAGCCATGTGATCCACCTGCAAGGGGAGCCAGGGCCTCGGTGGTGCAGGTGCAATTTCATTGTGGCTATGGAGCTGTGTGTGTATGCTGGCGCAGTGGGGAGGAAGCCGGGGCTGGAACCCACTGCCAGGTCTCTCTATGGTTGCAGCTGATGGTGACCATGGCAACCTGCAGTGAGGGCAATGCCTGCTCCAATTGTTCTTCCAATTTTATGCAAATTCCAGGTTTGCCAACTGTACTTTGAAATCATACAGAGAAAGGGATCGTAGGGAAAATGGATCTAATTTGATCAAGTTGTCACGGAAACCACTCTAAGCGGTTCTCTATGAAGGTGTGCAGGATGTTAGCAATAGCCAGGCAGTCTTACATGCTCTGAGCTAATGACCCCCCGGGCTGAGACTGTGTGTCCCCAGCACCAATGAAGTGACATATAAGGACTGCCTACAGGAACATGGCTTGCTTAGCAAAGGATTGAACATGATGCTCACATTCAAGGAAAAAAAAATAAGCAAAAGAAAATCGTGCATGGGTACAGGAATGACACACCTGGCTGTGGAGTATGAGCCAGCATTTTTCAAAACGTTTAGCTAAGTGAAAGCCAGCCATGCACAGAACAAACAGAGAGAAGTTGAAGGCTCAAATCTCAGTTTCACTGGGAGTCTTGTTCTTTCTTTGTAGCCTGTGAATATATTTCACAGTCATGAACAAACATTAACTTTAAAAGTTTCTAAAAACTGAAGAAACAAACCCCCAAACAAATAGATTCTGTTGTGTACTGATTTTGTAGTGGAGTGAGATACCCACTCTGCAGCAATCCCAGTATAGTACTAACTACACCTTCTGACAGTGACTTTAAGCCTACCGTAGGGGTCCCCTCCAGCTGAGGCAGGTATGGAACGAGGCAAAACAGCTGAGCAATGAGGTCTAGAACCAGAGAAGTGGGCACTGCTGAGAGGAGATGCAGACACAGGGTCTGTTGGTCAGCTGGAAGTTTTGCTTTGTGTCTCTCTTTGAGACACTCCCTCACTGTCATCTAGGCTATAAGCCTAGGCACCATGGGTAATCGCTCATCATGCAGACCCTCGCCCACTGCCTACCCTGCGGTCACTTAAACAAGAGGGGTTAGAGGTCCCTGCAGAGGTGTCTCATTTCAGACTTGAGGCTAGCTGTGGAGAATGAGACTGAAGTAGGCAGGCTAAAAAACCCTTTGGGACTGTGGCAGGACTCGGGCCAGCAGCAAGGAGCTGTTCTGGAGATGGGACCAGCAGTGCCTATCGAGGTTTTTCAAGCTTTGTTAGCACCTAGCAGAAGTCGGATGACTGTGGATTGCAACTCCTGAAGCTAGAAACTCTAAAATAAATCCTTTCTTCCATTGATGGTGGAGTGTTTAGGGACGCTTTTAAACCCTATACCTTTGCATCCACAGTGTAGAAAGGAATCTGCATGTATATATTACCAAGAGCCTTGTGCATGGTTGGTGGCTTGTTTGTTTTCAGTGAGCTCAATGGCGTAGGTGGCAGTGTGTGTGTGTGTGTGTGTGTGTGTGTGTGTGTGTGTGTGTGTGGAGGGAGAGCACACAGAGTTAATGTTGGTAGATGCTAATTAGATTCAGGGTTCCAGAACCTGTCTAAGCTAGATTTCCAAAAACAGGGGAGAGAAACAGAGTCTCAGAAACGAGGCTGTGATCATCTAAGCAGATGGTCAAGACTGGGCCCCAGAAGGACCGACTGCCCTTGTCCCTGCCCTGTCAGGTCTGGGTGTGTGGAGATCAGATGCCAAGGCAGGGTTTTCTTATGGGATTAACTTGCCACCTTCTCAGACACTGTCACAGGTGCCTGTGGTGAAGGCAGCAGGTCAGCTCCATCTTGCTTGGTGTTATGTCATGTGATGGGAAGAGCAAAGCCCATTGTGGATGGGCTCACAGAAGCCTCCTGTGGCGAGACTCAGAGCCTGTGGTCTGCTTTAATGTTTCCAAGTTAATTGCCATGGGGGAAAATAATGCCTAGCTCTACTGAGCCCACTGAGACTTTGAAAGCTCCAGGGAAAAGAGAAATTGGGCTTAGAAGACTGACTGGAAGGTGGGCATGGGTCCATAGGAAACATCCTGCGGGTAGTGTAAACTGCCTTGCTCAGGAATTAGTCCTGGAATTAGCTCTTCCTAACAAGCGTCTGTATCTATGTGAGCTCAGAATGCCTTTTCATATTCTTGGTGGTGATTCCTGAGACCCCTCGCTGATATGTTAGAGCCTACAGCTGGACAGGGCTTAGATCTCAGAGCACTATGGAAGTGCTGCCCACGGAGAGGCCTTTGCACCAAAAGTCAGCCGTGCATTTCCTCCGCAGGGTCCCTGACAATCACAGCAGCATGGGTGTGCTTTCAGTGTGATGTTTCTAGCGTTTGGAACCAGAGTGTCTTACGATCTTATAAGGGACATTTATCACTATTAAACACAGATATCTTCAGAGATGAAAACGAATAAAAGTGAAGTTATACACCATGGCTTTGGAGAACTATAAAGATGGGAAAATTATTTTTAAAAAACCCCAAAAACCCAGCAACCTGGACAGATGGGAGGGTTTGAGGGGATCAGAGGTCAGAGGTGTTGATGGCAGTTTGCCTAAGGGATATTGGAATCCTTCCCGTAGTAAGGATAATGACATGTGGTCTGTGGGCAAACAACCTTCTGACGCTAGCCACTCAGTTTACAACCTCAGGTTAATACCTTTGAAAACAAAGCAAGTGGTAAAACATGTTCAGGCAATAAGGCAATCCACTGGCAATAAGAAGGTTTATACAGAGCAGATTTAGCACGGAGACTGCACCTCTTCCTCCATATCATATACCATAATGCATTTGCACAGCATCAATGATTAACAGTGTATTTTCCTCTTCGTGCCTCATGACTGCACAGAGGAGATCCCTATGTTCTCAGTACTAGGTGTGATTACCCATGAGCCTTTCCTTCCTTTCCTCAGATTTTCCTCCTCAATGCCTGTTGGCCAGAATGTGCCACTGTCTGTCTGTCTAATGATCCCCGACTCCTGTGAATTCCCTGTGATCAGTCCAGGAGCAAATCCTTACCTATAACTCGAGACGGAAGGCAACTGGAAGCCGATGTCTGTCTTTTCCTCTACCAAGGTGACGTAGGGGACCGTGGATCCCCAACTGAGGCATAGCCCATTTACCGTCAGAGTTACATAGTGAAAGTGAGCCCAGCTGTGTCGGGCTACTGCAATGCTAGGCCTTATTATCAGTGCTTTCATAAAATGTCCCAGCTTGAGCATAATATTACTTGTTTTCCAGGGCTTGAAAAATGTATCCTAAAGAGTCATCTTCCAAGGTTTCTGGAGATGATTAGTGCTGAAACTGGACTGTGAAACCCTCTCAAAGGCTTTGAGTATATGTAATTTTTCCATGCATACAGATGGGCTCTTAGATCTATATAAGCTTATATGGGCTTTCTTATATAAGTAAAATTTAAAGAATAGTTATTTTAACCCAAGTATTACCCATACACAGAGTCTCTTGTGCTGTGAGACCCACAGGGAATGCCAACAATAGCCTGTCCCTTTCCTTCCCTGTCCCAGCTGGGGCCCTGCCTGCCTGCCTGCCGCCTGCTGCTGCTGCTGCTGCTGCTGCTGCTGCTCACATGACAGGCACACTCACCTCATCCAACAAGGAGTCTGTTCTGAGAAGTGTGTTGCCAGGAGATCATGCTGTGATGTGGTGGTCAGCCTCTTCATGCAACTTCTTCTTCCAGTTGTGGCTAACACTGGATACATTACATGTTACAGCGTGATAAGGCATTACATATTACAGAATTATAAGGTATTACATGATAAGGCATCAGAATGATAAAGCATAGCTTTTTTAAAAAATTCATTTTATTCATTCACTTCACATCCTGTTCACCGCCCCCTCCCCGTCTGCCCCTCTCACAATCCTTTCCCGTCCCCTTCTCCTCTGAGAGGGTGGAGCCCCAACCTCCCATGTATCGCCTCACCCTGGCACATCAAGTCTCTGCAGATTTAGGTGCATCCTCTCCCACTGAGACCAAACAAGGCAGCCCAGCTACAAGAACATATCCTACATACAGGCAACAGCTTTTGAGATAGCCACAACTCCAGTTGTTCAGAACCCACATGAAGACCAAGCTGCATGTCTGCTACATATGTGCAGGGAGGCCTAGGTCCAGACCCTGCATGCTCTTTGGCTGGTGGTTCCATCTCTGAGAGCTTCAAGGGTCCAGGTTAGTTGACTCTGCTGGTCTTCCTGTGGAGTTCCTATTCCCTTTGGGGCCTGCAGTCCTTCCCCAACTCTTCTATAGGTTTTCCATCCACTCTTTGGATGTGGGCATCTGCATCTGTGAGAATCAGCTTCTGGGTGGAGCCTAGTCAGTCCAGCATGGTTGCTTAAGGTGCGTTATGCCACAGTTCCTGCCCCTAGAGCATCACTGGGCTGTTGATCTCCACATGTGCTGATGGTTGCTGTTGCCCTGAGGCTGATCTGCTGTCTCTTCTTTTGTTTTACTTTCAATCTCTCTTTCTGAGGAATATACTTCCCCCATTACTCAGAGCTAATCACTCCATAATAAATGGAGCAGATATGAGGGATGAGGAATGGAGGTGGTCACGAGGCTTCTTTGGTGCTGTCATTTTGTCTTGTTTGAACTTGAACAGGTCTTGTGTGTACTGTTAGTGTAAGTGTACGAACCCTCATGTGTCTGGAAGACACTGTTTCCTTAGTGTGACTAGTTTCTTCGCACATGTATTCCTTCTAGTACAGAGACACCGGGAGAGACGCATTTCCAATACCAATACAAAAAAACCTCAGCTTGATTTCTAGATGTGTTATACTGATTCAGTATAGATTCAGTATGATTAAATAGAGAGGTCTCACTATTTAAAAATAAACTATTTACTTCACCTGGTATTATCAAGCAATTCAGGGTCTACCAGGATGGCAGATGCATAGTAATACCCACGAGATGAGGATTCTGAAATAGGGTGGATTGTATACTGGCTTGAGGATTGGCTAGTAATGACAATTTTGTATGTAGAGTAGACATGGGTCATTAGGAGAATGAGCTATAGCAGGTTGAATGCAAACTCCCCAAAGATGCCCATAGCCACCCACAGTGGCCGCTGATCCATGCAGACAGTGGAGATAAGAGAAAGCTTTCTAGATCTGTGTAGACACAATCATCTTTGATAGCGCTTTGTGCCTGTGCTCAGAATACCGTTCTGAGATTTCTCTGTCTGTGTACAACATATTTTATTTTGTTGCTAAATAGTGCTACATAGTATGAAAATATCCAAATGTGTTAATTTTTCTTCCATGGTGTGGACATTCAAATCTTTTCTAGTTTAAGCTGTTGTAAATAAAAACTGCTGTGATTCAGGTCCATGTCCTGTGTGGGTGGTTAAATATTTACGTTTCAGAAAATGGAACCATGTAGGGGAGGTTCTCCAGTTTAGGTTGGAATCATGTGCAAAGGTTATGGACCCTAAGGCTAAATGAGTATATAACCCTTATAAAGTATAATTGGTGTCTTTGTAAATATTTCTCAAGTACCCACAAAGTTCCCATTCATATGGCTCAGAGTGGCACTGTATTAGCCTGAATTGTATTGTGATATAAGGAGACCAACTTTCTGATTTCTGGGTACATAAGAGGGTAGCTTGTTTGTCTAAGATATTTCTAGGCAAAGGTCCTGTGGCATTTATTTGAGTAGTTTATTACACATCATTATAATTTGCCACAGGCTCTAATCTCTTCAGCAGCCTCCCTCAAATCTTGGTCAACCACTAAATCGCTTAACAGACTTTTCCCCCAGAGTGTCATAGAAGGTGTGAGCTAAATATGGAGACACAACAAATTCCTAGCGAATGAGGCCACTGAATGGAGCTGTAACCTGATGTGAGTAGAATTTAGATCCTAGCAGCCAAGCCCACGAGGACCGGCAAGCTAAGCAAGCTGATGGGACCAGGAAGGGTGGGACCAGAGACTGAGGCTCAGTGTCACCAGAAGTTCCTCCTAGCAGTCCTAAGTGACAGGCTCCTTTTGGTCACATGTTCTCTGGGAGGAGACCTTTTACAAAGGATGAGCTTCACAAAAGGGAAGCATACCAGCTGAGCCTGGTGCTTAGACTTAACTACCTAGGAATGAAACTCTGAGGAGGGAGAACTATCAAATCTGCCATTCCAGATATGACCTGCACCAAAGAAAAAGGATGGGAAAACTGTAGAGTTTCCTACCAGGACTTTGAGGGAGTTCAGAGGTGAGGAAAGAGACAGGCCAGTGGCTGTCTCTGCTGGATCTCCCAACATCCCTGCACTAGAGCTTCTGGTCTTCAAAAGCCTTTTATCTAGAGAAGCTGAGTGGTAAGATCTCTTTGAAGAATGACTTTAGCAAGAGTTCTGTCTGCAATTTTTGGGTCACTGAACACAAGGGGTGCGCTGTGGCTAGCTTTCAGGACTCTGAAAACCAACTATGCATATCTTTTGTGGCCTGAAATCAACAGAAGGGTGACTAATATTCAACTCAGGCTCCTTCACTCCTAAGTGACATTAGGCAAGTCTCCTGATGTTTCTGGGTCTTGAGCATCTCATCTGTAGTATAAAGGATATAGTTAAAAACTCTGCTGTGTTCTAAAGCCACCAAGGGAAGCAAATGGGTGCCATATGCATGAAATTCTAGGGAACAGTAGAAACTTCACTAGTATTGGTCAGCCTGGTATTGGGGTGGCAAGAAGAGGGGATGTCAATGTGACCTGAAGTGGCAATTTTAAATCATAAGATCATATTAATTGAGTTATTAGACACCTATTTTCATATCTGTGACTGTGGTACAGTATCTTGACCAAAATGGACTTAGGGAAGTGTCTTAGGGTTTTATTGCTGTGAAGAGACACCATGACCATAGCAACTCTTATAAAGGAAAACATTTCACTGGGGCTGGCTAACAGGTTTAGAGGTTTAATCCATTATCATCATGGTGGACAGCATGGCAGCATTTAGGCAGAGGTGGTGCTAAAAAGAAGCTGGGAGTTCTACATCTTGATCTGTAGCGGGCAGCAGAAGGAGACTGTGTGTCACACTGGGCATAGCTTGAGCATAGGAGATCTCAAGCCCGCCCTAACAATGATCCAAGTATGGTCCTTCAACAGGCCATACTCCTAATAGTGCAATGCCCTATGGCCAAGCCTTCAAACACATGAGTTTATGGGGGCCATTCCTACTCAAATGACCACAGAAAGAAAAGGTTTATTCAATCTTTTATAACTCTATGTTACAGTTCATTATTGTGGGGAATTCAAGTCAGGGACTTCAAATATCACGTTCAAAAAGTCAAAAAACCCCAAATATATAGACCCTTGCTTGTTTGCTCTTCTAGACTCAACTGGATTTCTGAACTCTTGAAATGTTCAGAACCTTTTGCCTAGAGAATAGTGCCATCAACAATAGTCTGGGTCAATTGACAATCAGTTGAGTTCAAGACCAGCTTGGTCTACAGAGCTAGATCCAAGACAACCAAGAAGAAGCCTTGTCTGGAAAACCAAACCAAACCAAACCAAACCAAACCAAACCAAACCAAACCAAATCAAACCAAACCAAACCAAACCAAACCAGAAAGCACACACACACACACAAATAGGAAATATCTTTGGGACTGGAGGAATAAATCATGGTTAAGAGCACTAGCTACTTTTCCAGAGGTCCTGAATTTAATTCCTAGCACCCACACGGTGGCTCAAAACCATTATAACTGTAAGTTCCATGGAATCCAATGCTCTCTTCTGGCGTGCAAATGTCCACACAGACAAAGCAGCCATATACATAAAGTACATAAATAAATCTTTTAAAAAATAACATTTAAAAGAAAAATGGCAGATAAACTATCAGAGACAGAAACAACAGAAGTTTGTCAGGGAATTAAAGCTGATTGGAGAAGGGACGCTTCTCAAGCAAGAGACATGAAAGGGGTTTTGTTGACAGGCTGTGCACTTATTTAAACCTGTGCTGTTTGCATGCATCTTGGGTTCTTGACACACATTTCTGTTGGGTGTGACAAAGCAGTCTTCAGAATTTGCTGGTGTGCAGACATTGCCAGCACCAAGGAGAGCCAGGAGCAGAGGCTGACCTATGAGGCCTGAGTGTTGCTGGCTTGAGAGAGGTTTATTGAGTGGATACAAATGTAATGAAAGCCACTGCTTTCTTAACAGTGTGAGGAATTGCCTTTAGGAAGGAACATGTCGAGGACATCAGAGAACATTCCAGTAGTCACTGAATGAATAGATGACTGGTTTTGTGTGGAGGATATAAATATTTCATTGAGAATTACGGTGTCAGAATAGAAACGTGGCTCACTAAACAGAAATATGGCCAGTCTCTATCATGTTCTCCTGAAATTTCAGCCAAGGACAGCAGCTGGTGGCTTTCTTAGCTAATGCTAAAATATGTGACAGTTTAATGTGTACTCAAATAGCCTGTACAGCCATCATCACTGCATGTTTGTAACTGTGAGGTCCTCCTAGACGAGGTGCTACACACCTATAAACTCAGCCTATGGGAGGCTGAGCCAGGAGATTACAAGTTCAAGGCTATCTAGATAAAGACCGTCTAAAAAATAAAAGCAAAGGAGATGGCTTAGTGGATGAATTTGCATGGCAAGCAAGCATGAGGACCTGAGACTGGACCCAAGGCCTAAGGGGCTGGTTTAGTAGGTAAATTGCTGGGCATGCAAGTATCAAGACATAAGATTGGATTCCTAGACCTACATAAAGCTGGGCATATTAGCAGTTGTCTATAGCTGTAGGTCTTCTACAGTGAGATCAGAGCCGAGACAAGAGGGTCCTTGGAAGCTGGGTGGCCAGCTAGCCTGTAAATGTAGTGCCAGACAGCAAGAGAACCTCTTCAAGCAAGACAGAAAGAGAGTACACAGACTGAATGTTGCCGCTTGTCCTCCATATGTGTACTGTGGCATACTTACATCTTCACTTACACATGTACATACACATGCAAAGGTAAAAATTAAAATAAAAAAATTGTGGCATGTTGACTTCCAAGTTCTAACATAGTACAGATCCATTTCCCCCGATCCCTGGGATCATATGAAGATTAAGGGTCTTCAAAATGGGATCTGAGATAAAAACATATCTGTATCTCTGAATAAATAATATCACTATAACACAAAAATGCACAGGGTAATGGGTACCCAGGGCCAGAAGCTCAGTAGTAACAGCAGGCATTTGTTTTTTTAACTGAGCATAGCACTCTGCTGTGCTGGCTGTTATCCTTGTGGTCTCTTTCACCCACCCAGAGAGAAAGAACTCATCCAATGAGAAAGCAAATGAAAGGGTGTTATTGGTTATGACCATGGCTGAGCACATAACTCAGCTGGCAAATTGCTTGTTGTTGACCTGTGTTTGAACCCCAGCATCCACATAAAAAAATCCAGGTGTGGTGCCCATGTGTAACATCAGTGCTGTTCAGGCGGGGACAAGTATCCATGTCAAGCTGATAGGAGTCAGCCTAGCCTAACTGGTGAGCTCCAAGTCCCAGTTGGAGACTAAAAGGACAGATGGACATCTGAGGCTGACCTTTACACACTTACACATAAGTGTGCACACATGTGCACATGCACTGGAGCTCACACACATGCAAGCTACACTCACATAAATGTTTACTTCCTTATATTATTATAAAAAAGCTCACAGATCTCAGATCAGAGTAAAAGGTTAGCTTCTTTTTAAAAAATTAACATTGTGTATGTGTGTATGTGGTATGTAAGTGCAGGCACACACATGTCATGGTGCATGCATCATTGTAGGTTCTGGGAGTCAAACTCTTATCATTAGGCTTTGTTTTGTTTTAGGTTTTCTTATTTTATAGGCATTGGTCTGCATTTTGCCTGCATGTATGCATTTTGCACATGCATACAGTGCCCACAGAGGCCAAAAGAGGATGAAAGGCCCTCTGGAATTGCAGTTTCAGATGGCTATGAACTGCCTGGTAGGAGCTGGGAATTGAACTGAAATCCCTTGACAGAGCAGCTAGTGCTCTCAACCATGGAGCCATCTCTCTAGCTCTGTGGCAAGCATTTTTACCCACTGAGCCATCTTAATGGCCCCAAAGCCCAGTTTCTCCACAATGAATCTACACGTAGTGTCAGAGAGCAGAGAGATATAGATACCTTGGGGTGATGCTGGCTGAGAGCCAGGGAGCATCGTGTATCCAAGCAGGTGCCAGCCCTTCACACAGAGATGCTATGTGAGATACATGGCCATTGGATGCCACCTGAAGCCTGAGGCATTATGAGAAGAGAAGACAACCTTGTTGATTGAGTTTACCCAAAGGCAACAGAGTTTTCCCAGTTTACTTTAAATTGTTGTTAAATATTCTGTTAGAAGGAGATTGAGGAGCCCCTAATACAGATATTTAAAAAATCTAGCTGCTGTTTTTATTTTGTTTCTGTTACTGTGAAAAAAAAACATATCTTGACAAAAGCACTTGTAAGGGACAAAGGACTTATTTGATTGAAAGTCCCAGGTTATAGTTCATCATTTTGGGGAAGTCAAGGCAGAAACTTTGAGGTGCTTGGTCACATCGATGATTGAGAGCAAAGAAAATGGACATATGTACACTTAAAGCCAGCTAGTTTTCTTCATTCTTATATCATTTGGGATTTCCTGCTTAGGGAATGGTTCCACTCACAGTGGGCAAGGCTTCTCATGTCCATGAGCAAGCATGACAGTTGTGCCCCACAGGCATGCCCACTGGCAAACCTGATCTAGACAATGGCTCACCTTCCTAGGTGATTCTGGACCGTGCAAGCTAACAATTCAATCTAACCATCAGCCAGGTATGCAATACACATCTTTAATCCCAGTACTTAGAGTCAGGGGCAGGTAGATCTTTGTGAGTTCAAGGCCAACTTGGTCTACATGATGAATTCTAGGAGAGCCAGGGCTATGTAGAGAAAGACCCCACCACCCCAAGCCAATCAAAAACAAATGAACAAGCAAGCAAAAAATCCCAATAACAACAACAACAACAAAAATTACAAAACCCAACCAACTAGCTCCTCTCACCCCCACAAAAACCAACCAACCAACCAACTATCCCCCAAACCAATTTTAAGCCAACAGATAAGATCTAAGCTTCACAGATGCTGTGCCTGTTGTCCCTGAATTTTGTAAATTGAGACACTGGTAGTTATATGCCAGACACTGTGCTAGGTAATTTTACCCATTAGGCTTTTGATTGAGCCATTTATCCAGCCTCTGGGATTCTAATGTGCAGTTTCTTTCTGAATACTAACTGAAAAAACAGAAAAATAATCAAACACTTGGATCCAACTCCGTCTCACTAGCTAGGTGTGAGAGTTATTCTTCATTGTCAACTTGGTTGGATTTAGCATGACCCAGGAGATACAGCTCTTGGAGTGTCTGTGAGGCCACTTTCCAGAGAGTTTAGCTTAGGAAGACCTACCCTTCCCTCCACCAGCACTGTCCCATGGCCTGGGATTCCAGGTCTGAATAAAAACTGAAAACAGAGAAAGGGAGTTGTGCTCCAGATTCATCTCTCTTCCCTTTCCGATTAGGAACACAAAGTAATTCTCCTGACTTTCCCACTGAGAAACTGTATCCCTCAAAACATGAGCTGGAACCAACCCTTTTGTTGTTAAGATGGTTTTGTTACAGTAACCAGAAAAGTACTTTAAACCTGTTTAACTGGTGTATGTAGACGGCTGATCTGAGCCTGACCTTTAGCGTCTTTGTTATTGCATTCACGTCCCCCTTCCAAGTCTGGTCTCCAGTGTTGGCATTTAGTCTAGGCTCAGCCCTACAGTTACCTGGCTACAGCCAGTTGTGCGGGGACTCACTATAAAAGGGGCTGCTTTCCCGTCCTCACTCTCTTGCTCTCCCTCTCTCTTGTTTCTGCCTTCTCCCCCTCTCCTCATTTCCCTCCTCCTTCTCTCCAGCACTCATGGCTAGCCTCTACTCCTTTACTCCTCTTCTCTCGCCCTCTCTCCCTCCCCCACTCTGCCTTTTACTGTCTCTACTACCCTCTCAACTCTCCATGCCCCGAATACTTTTTTTTTTTTTTGGGGGGGGGGGGTTTCAAGACAGGGTTTCTCTGTGTAGCCCTGGCTCTCCTGGAACTCACTCTGTAGACCAGGCTGGCCTTGAACTCAGAAATCCGCCTGCCTCTGCCTCCCAAGTGCTGGGATTAAAGGCATGTGCCACCACTGCCCGGCTCCATGCCCTGAATAAACTCTAGTCTATGCTATACCTTCATGTGGCTGGTACCCCAGGGGGAAGGGATGCCTCAGCATGGGCCCACCAAGGCATGCCCTTCCCCCACACCTTACCTTACCTCCACCAAACATATCCTTGGTTTCTCTTTCTTTTTATTAAACACAACATCCAGGATCTGCTCTAGGTCAAGGTCCCTTTGGAATGGAGTCTGGGATGGTGACTTACCTGTAGCAGGTGACTGGGGCATCCCTCATGGAGGTACACCAGGAAGACTTGACATGAGAAACAGAACTGTTTGATGTGACAGTTCTCGGCGCAGCCCACGGTTGGCAGTGGAGCTTGTAGAGACGTGATGTTCTGGATGACATTTAAGAGTGATGGGCTGTGGGCCTCTGTGTTAGCACCTTACTCCTTAGGAGGGGGGGGAGGCTGGGGCTTTAGATAAGGATGAACTGCTGATATAACTTATTTTATAGCCAGAAATTCAAAGAGAACACAGTGTGGTTCATAGTAAGAACATTTTTCTAACTACTGACTATGGCCATTCCTGCCCACAGGTAAATCTGTGGCTCTGACATTTCTCAGTAATATTCTACTAACTAGTCCAATGTGCCCCATTGCAATGGCTTCCTCTGTAGGTCTGGGCCTGTTGTGCCCTCTTTTGATGTATGCAGCCTCTGTGTACTGACTTATGATGGTTTGGGACAGTGGAGTGAGTGTAGAAGGTAGGTTTTGCAAATAGAGACAGATCCAGACTCAAATGACTATTATTGCTAAGCCATCTTTCCTCACAAAATTCGAAGATATCACTACCTGGTATTAATACTTGAATTTTTGCAGACAACATGTAACATTCATGCTTGGTTTTCACTTATTCACCCGTTTCCCTTAACTATGCATTTACCCATGATACATGCTAGGAATGGTTAGTATATTATATTCACTACAGTGAAACTCCTGATAAGGGTTTCCTTATAGTTCTGGGGTTCAAATCCAAGGTCAGGTGGCCTCATTTGTTTGGTCCTCTGGTGAGAGTTGTATGCAGCATGCTCTATGACAGAGAAGGGAGGGGAGACCAGGGTTCCACAGTTCCTTTTGAGAACATATTACCAATGACTGTAGGACCTCCTTATAGCACCTGGGGCCCTAGGGCCCTGGACCATTTCTGATGGATTGGGGGGGGGGCACATTTAACCAGAGACTGAGGGTGCCCCCTACACAATCTCCTAAATAAGTGTCTGCTTTCAAAGAGTACAAAGAGTGTCTCAGCTAATCTTAGACTGGATTATGAAAGCAGAAACACATGTCTTCATATACAAAAATAAAGCCAGGTGGGGGATAGTCATTCATGGTTTTTCTACAGGAGTAGAATCTACAGCCTGTGTTTTGGGGGTGAGCATTCAGAACATCTGACTCAGGCATTCACCAAGTAAAGCAGAATGTGGTGTGTGTGTCACGGGCAGGAAGGGAAACAGCCCTGGGATGCCAATAAATTAAAATGTTAGGGCTGAGGCTGAGGCAAGCATGAAGACCCGAGGGTGACACCCCCCTTTCATCCCAAGAAGCCACATAAAAATGCCAGCGTTGTTAACATGCTAGTATTCCCAGATCTGGGGAGGGATAAATAAGATTTCTAGGGCTTGCTGTTTGTCCAGCTCAGCTTAATGGCAGGCTCTGGGCCATTGAAGAGCCTGTCTCAATGGAGGATGGCACTGTCACCAAGGAATCCACACAAAGTTGTCCCCTGAGAGCACACACACTCACAAACAGGGACACACATTAAAAAAAAAAAAAAAAAACCAAATATCACTAAGTATAATTTTCATTTAGTTTCTCATCCTGCAGTGCCCTCCGGTGGCAAAATCAAAATACTTCATTCCCAACCTGCACCGTTTCTGCTTGTCTGGGACAGCTATATAATTTATCATGCAAACTTAAAGAGTTGTGATTGTAAAATGGGAAATGATTAATGATTCCCTAGGATAAATCCTAATGAGAACACACACACCCTGGAGGGAAAAGTAACCCTGACACTCAATCAGTGAGCGCTTGGCTCATTTCAGATTTTGGAAGGCTTGATTCTCAGGTTTCCCTCACTAATTACCACATGATGATCGTGGGATTACTAGGTAAACTGTAGGGCAGCTAATTACAGACCTCAGTAATACACCTAAGACATCAGCAGACACCTAAGGGTGTCTCAAGTATTTAGATGAGCAACAAATATTTTTAGTATTAATATACCCCATAAATTGTTGCTTGAGATATACTTATCCTAAAAAGTATTTGCCACTTATCTGAAACAGAGATGTTCCTGTGGGGTCTGTTTTTCTTTCTCCCAGAAGCCTGGTTTGTGTAGCAGGACACATGGCTGCAGAGGCACACAGCACTCAGTCACTTGAGAATGGTGACTCGTTGGGAGTACTCCCATGCTCAGGTGCCAAGACTCTGCAGTCTGAGTCGGGGACATCTCTGACAGTAGTCTGGGCCCTGGATATGAGTGCTGGGTTTGGGCAGGGCCCACCAGCTTCTAGAATTTCCATTTTAGGGACTTTGTGGTGTCAAATCTTTCTCTGACACTGTCCTTCCCACAAAGGGGTGCCTGAAACCCATTTTTGAAACCGTAGCTTATCCTCATGGCCACAACAGCAGGCAGCTATAGGGACAGCCAATTAAGGTGGGACAGTGAAGAGTCCATATTCCAGGGATGTCACAATTGGGATCCAAGGTGCTACTCACCATGGAAACGAAGTTCTGGGATCTGGAATAATCTTACCAGCAGGGAGGTGGGAAGAAGAGAGAAGGGAAAAGGAGGAAGAGATGATGAGGAGGGGTAGGAGGAGGAAAGGGAAGACAGGGAGGAGGAAGGGGAAGAGGAAGACAGGGAGGAGGAGAATAAGGAGGGGAAGGAGGAGGCAGAGGAGAAAAGGGAGGAGGGGAGGAGGAAGGGAAGGAGAAGGGGAGGAGAAGGGGAGGAGAAGGGGAAGGAGGAGGAGAATGGGGAGGGAGAAGAAGAGGAAGGGGAGAAGAGGAAGGAGCCAGAGAAAGGCATGTGTGAGAGAGCATAAGGGAGTGGCTAGCAGAAGCAAAGACCACGGCCCCCATGGCCCTAGACACGTGAGAAGCCCAGGGCTCCCATCTATGTGTCCCTGTAGCTCTGCAGCCCTGTAGCCCCACAGCCCCGCCGCCCGCCGCATGGACTTGAAGCCCTATCTTAGTCACTGTTCTATCGCTGTGAAGAGACACCATGACCAAGGCAACTCTTATAAAATGAAGCATTTACTGAAACAGTTTCAGAGGGTTCGTCCATTATCATGGTAGGAACATGGCGACATGCAGACAGATCCTGGAGCAGTAGCTGAGAGAGCTAGCTCCCGATTTGTAGAGAGGGGAAGAGACAGTAGACCTGGCACGGGCTTTTTGAAAAGCCTACCCCTGATTACATACTTCCTCCAAATAGGCTATACCTCATAATCCTCATCTTATCAAAGAGTTACACGCCCCGTGGCTAAGCATTCAAATATGAGCTTATGGGGGCACTCTTATCCAAGCTCCACAGCCCCACAGCTATCGCCGTCCTAGCGCCACCATCCGGGGGAACGTTTGGCACAGCTGGAGTGCATGGCCCCCACTGCAGCTTCCTCTCATTCATCACTACTGCATCAGAGTTGCAAATGTGGCGGAGTGTTACCCTCTGAGAACAGTAACTGTTGTTGTCTTCACAGAGCCGCTGTGAGCACGAGGAGGGCTCCTCACGATGTCCCTTAAGAGCTTGCTGCTGTACCCTGCTCCTCCCAGCAGAATTGTGTGCAATTCTGCCCAAACTGCACGTGATCGAGTGCTCTCAGGGGGCGAACTCTGGAAGGTGGAGGGAAGGACTCTCTATCTTTGGGGCAACCAGTCTTGGAGACCCAATATTAGCGTTAGAATATAAGCAGCATTGTTGGGAACCTTTCTCTGCCTCAACGCTTCGGGGCTAAGTGCTCTGGTCAAGAGAGAGAGTGGGGCTCTTGGGGCAGGAGATGCAAAGAATGGAGACAAGACAGGGTGTGATCAAGTCTCTTGTCTCATACCAAGTCTCTTTTATCTTGTCTCAAGTCTCTTTTCTCAAGTCTCTTTTATTGAAGGGAATTCTGAGGTATTTATACGCTTTTCCCACATGCCTTGTAGGCGCATGGATACCACGTGCCTTGCAGGTGTTGATATGACATAATCCTTACAGGCATCTATAGCGTGGATAGCATGTGCACTGTGTGCCTTGCAGGCTTGGATACCACGTGCGCCTTACAGGCATATATGGCCTGAATAGCACGTGAACAGCACGTAAACTGCATGCCTTGCAGGCTTGGCTACCACGTGCGCCTTGCAGCTGGGGGCAGTAAACAGCAACACAAAATATGTGGGATATCAGAGTGTGCTTCAGCTGTTGTAGGCCATTGGAAACCAAATCTCTTATCAGGGTATATGGTTCCAGATGGCTGCAAAAGATAATCTAGCCACTTTCTGCTAAAAGTCAGCTCCCAACACAGCATCAGGCCAACCTACTCTTGGCTTGTTGCTGCCTTGTTTGGGGGTGGGAGGAACAGGTGTTTGTATCTCCTCAGGAAGAACTTCACACAACACCCCTAAATATGTTTCCTGAAGACTTCTTCCCAAGCACTAGTCTCCTCTTAAATGAAATACTATAACCTGGCTTCAAAACTCTTCTAAATATTCTCCAAAGGCATGCCCACCCTCCCTAAGGCTTCGGGTCTCCTCCTGTCCCCTCAGGTACTTCCTTCTCGGTCCCCACACCAGTTGTCTTTTAACCCCATGGAAATACCTGTCTGTAGCTTCTTTCCAAGTATGCACCAGCTCAGCTATCTTGGGTGTCTGCATCTGTGGACTCAGGATGGTATCTTACAGCTCTGGTTAATGAGGTTTGTCGCCACCTAGTGGTCATCTAGGGTGAAAGACTCCATCCAGAAGAGAGGTGGATAGTGGCATTTTCTTGTTTGCTGAAGAAGCAGCGTCACTCATAAAAGCACCAAGAAGGTCAGAAGATCCCTGACACAAGTGGGATTTGAAGCAGCATGTGGTAGAAGGTGAGGTTCATATTTCCAGGCAAACAACCAATTGGCCATGAAAATACCCACCAAGCCATAGTGGTCTCTGTTTTCTCCACAGTTTCTTTCCCTGGTCACAGGAAACTGCCCAGCCACTGTCCCACTTGTGCCTTTTGTGTGTGACTGCATGTCCTCTTGGCTGCCTGGCCAGGCTACTGCAGTTGGCCCAGGGATGGGCCTTCACACGTGGATGGATGCATTAGAGTCCCCCTTGGAGTTCTGGACACCGGACTTGAAGAATGAAGCCAGGAGATGGGCAGATGGCATTCTGAACAATCATGAAGACCCGAGTTAGGATCCCCAATAACCGTATGAAAGCCAGATACAGCAGCCTGCTCCTATAACCCTAGCATGGGGACAGAGATGGGAGGATCCCTAGGACTTACTGGCAGCCAGGTTAGACAGTGAGTACAAGGTTCAGTGAGAGACCCTAACTCAAAAAACAAGGTGGAGAATGACAGAGGAAGAGTTCTCATATCAGTAATTGTCCCCTATATGCACGTGCACACAAACACACACACACATGTACTCACATACACACATACAAACATGAACACATACACAAATATGCACACACATACACATGCACAAATGTGCACACATACACACACAAACATACGCAAACAACATGCACACATACAAACATGCACACACATATACACATAAACATGCACAATACATGCACACACAAACATACACAAACATGCATACATACATATACAATTACACATGCAAACATGCACACATATACACACATACATGCACATATACATATATAAGCATGCACATACACAAACATGCACACACACATGCACACATATACACACATACATGCACATATACACATATAAGCATGCACATACACAAACATGCACACATACATGCACACATACATACACAAATATGCTCACATACACACACAAACATGCACACACACATATACACATATGAACATGCACAGACAAGCACACAAACACGCACACACATATCCATACAAACATGTGCATACACACTCATGTACATATACACACATACAATCACAATCAGAATAAAGGCAACCCTTTCCCTGATGGCTAAACAAGTAAAAAGTTTGAAAGACATCTGGCGTTTTTGAGCACATGTCTTGGATGGTGGCCATGTGAACTGAAGAAGGCTGAAGCAGAGGAGGAATATTTGCCTCAAGACTTCGTGACCTGGTCCAGGACTGCTGACCACGGGACCCTCTCTATGGGAGAGAAAACAATTCTGGATATACTGAACTCTGTCATCTGAAGATTCTCACTTTAAAAAATTCCTTTTACTATTTTAAAAATCACTTAATACTTAGTTTTTACCATATGTGTTAATGCATGTGTATCTCTGTGTGGGTGTGCGCACTGTGTGCAGATGCTCACAGGGGTCAGAAGAGAGCGCCACATTCTCTGGAATTGGAGTCGCAGGTGAGGGTGAGCCTCTGACGTGGGTGCTGGGAACTGAACTTGCCGAGGTCCAGCCTCGGCTCGAGGAGGATCCTGAGCAAGGCAGATGAATCTGGGAGCAGCGCTGGTTCAGTGGTGACTCAGCCTCAGTGGTGGATGTGAGCTGTCCGTTCAGGGGCTCTCTCTGTTTCCTGAAGATTCTCACCATTCTTTTTCCTTCTCCTTTCTTCCTTCTTCTCATTCTTTTTCCTTCTGACCAGAGAGCCTGAATCCAGTCTTTTATTTACGAAAGCTACATCATCAAGGATTTGACCATTGTTAACAATTTATTTAAAAAATAATCCTTAAACTTACATAAAAATTTAAAACCCCAGGTCATTAGTTCCAATCCCTGCTTTCTTGAAACAGAAACTAAACACATAGCAAAAGCACATTACCTTGTAGGTGTACACAGCCTGTTCTTCACGGGTAGCCGGGCACAGGGCTTGCGGTTTCCTGGTGCAGCAGACAGCAGTCTTTAGTAACTATTTTCATGTAAGAACAGAAAGGTGACAGACTACTAGGTTATAATAATTTCTTACAACATTTTAAAGTTTATGCAAGTATAGCAGGCATTGTCTTCTTCAATCCTTCAAGTATCTAGGAAAATGAACTGCTGGCTTAATACACTCGTACTTCACCTTTTAATTATGTCACCTTTTAATTCTCTAATCTTTATTTCCGCATCCTACCAAGCCCATGGCCTTATATACCCTCCTTCTAATACCATTTGTTTCCCGATCGTAAACAAGCCTTCCTCCTATAACATAGGTTTATCGTTATCTGTCATTTGCTTGTTTTCTATGCATTCCTTCTTTTCTATCCATGCCTTTTCTTCTTGAGAACACCTTAACTCTCTATCCCTGGTGTCCCCAGGTTCACCCTGGCTGATTAGTGCCCCAGTCATTGGACCAGAAGGTACATGTATCTCCTCATGATTCCAAATTCAAGGCCAAGTCTGTTAATGAAGTATTTCTACAAAGGACTGTGTAGGCTTTTATGCCCTGTGTGGTTATGTTGTCTAGATCAATTCCCATGGCCCTAAAGGCCAAGTGGAAGGCCTGTTCCTCACCCACCACAGCCTCAGACCACATCCATTCCTTGTTCCTGAGAACGGAATCTGTTTTTTATGGAGTGATTAGCTCTGAGTAATGGGGGAAGTTTATCCCCTAGAAAGAGAGATTGAAAGTAACATAGAAAAAACAGTATATCAGCTTCTGGGCAACAGTACACACAAGGATCAATGGCCTGGCAATGCTCCAAGGACATAAACTGTGTCACACCATACACACACACACACACACACACACACACACACACACACACACACAGCTATGTTCTTCCTGGCATGAACTCAAGTCTTCTGCAAGAGCAATGAACAAGATTCTCATATGTCCAAATTACACGTGGCTGAGACTAATCGTGAACCATAGGTGACATTTGCACATAAAACATTTGTGGTGAAGGACCTGTTGTCACTTTATCAGACATGAGCGAGTGAGACAAGGTGTTAGACTCCTTTGGACATTATTCTTTTCTCTGCTCCACACAACTTGTGGTATGCTGTGATTTCCAAAAAGAACTGAGGAATCACTGCCTTAGGATCTGGGGCACTGGGCTCTACTCTTACACATGAAACCCTGAACGGTTAAGCCCTTGGCCTGTAAGCAGCCACAATGTCTAAACATCCTTGGAGGAATTTGTAAAACATAGCTACTGTAGAAATGGTAACCGTTCACAAACACTGTTTAGTGTTGAGGACTTCAGATGTCACTAGCCCTACTTAAAGGGAGCCAAAATAGTTTCTTTTGTTCTGGGTAGGATCAAAGTGATTTTTTTTTTTTTTAACATAGGAGTCTCACAGTAGGGTTTCAGCATTTGAAAGCAACAGGGCATCTTTCTTTGATGCAGTCAAGATAAAAGAGTTGCTGACAGCTTCAAATGGGCAGGAAGCATCCAGATGTTTATGCTGGATCTTCCAGGTCTGGAAATGGATAGAATTCCTCCTCAGGGGGCAGACTAGGTTCCTCTTTAGGACCTGGCTAGACAGACGGTCACTGGTTTCCCCAGTGACACATAAGTCACCCTCTGGAACACAGACATATGATTTTGGTCTTGGTCACTAGGAATCTGTCTAAGTGTGTGAAGGAAAACCACTAATTCATGACTTCACAGATGGTAATATAAGCAAGTGTGCAGTGAAACCAGCAACTAGACCTCTCTCTTGGCTGCAAAGAAAGGTTTATTTGAGGGAATTGGAAGATGTCATGTGTTGCGGCCCAAGCTGCCCCATGTTTGGGGGCCAAAATGTCGGGGACCGCTCTATCAGTGTTGGAACCCACACTTCCAAAAGCCTTGGGTGCTAAGTTGTTAGAGCCCACACTGATCCAAGCTACTCCGGTCCAAGGGCCGGGGGTTCAGCAAGAGAGAGAATGAGGATGGACACGAGGAATGGAGACCAGGCAGAGTGTGATTCAATCCCATTTATTCTTCAGTCTCTCTTCCTAGTCCAAGTTACCAGTCTTGAGTTCCTAGCCCCTAGTTCCTAGTCCCTAGTGCCTCCAAGTTCCAAGCTTCTTTCCAAGCTTCCTTCCAAGTGCCCAATACTTAATAATAATTTCTTCTGTTACTGTGAAAAAAAAAAAACATATCCTGACAAAAGCACTTGTAAGGGACAAAGGACTTATTTGATTGAAAGTCCCAGGTTATAGTTCATCATTTTGGGGAAGTCAAGGCAGAAACTTTGAGGTGCTTGGTCACATTGATGATTGAGAGCAAAGAAAATGGAAATGTCTCACTTCTAAGCCACGACTCTAAGTCACGCCTCTAAGTCACGCCTTTTATCATGCCCTTAGGTCTTGTCTCTAAATCTGATCTCTAAGTCATGCCCTTAAGTCACACACCTTTAAGTCTCACATACCCAAGGGAAGATCCTGGGTATCTAAAACAAGATGTTATCAGAGTGTGCTCAGCTGTTGTAGGCTATTGTAATCAAGTCTCTCATCAGGGTATATGGCTCAAGATGGCTGCAAGGATGATAGCCGCCTTCTGTCGGCCCCCCACAGTCATGACTACCTCTTGGAGGAAGAGAGAACAGCAAAAGTGGGGAGACTTTCTGGTTTTAGAAAAACAGGCAGGGACAAGAGGCAGCCTATAAGATGGAAGTTAGGATAGCAGTAGGGGAGAAGACTCCAGGAGCTAGTGTGTGTAAGCATTTCTGCTCAGATGGAAGGGTATCCTGGGACATGGGTGTTAGTTAGAAGGAGGCTTATTTCCAGACAGATCACACCAGGTCATCACAGTCCCACGAGAAGAGTTTTTATTGGATGGGAGGAGAAAACGAGGAAGAGGAGAAAGAGGAAAAAAAAAGGGGGCAAGGGGTCAGGGACTCAGTCTTTTATTTGGGCCATGATATAGATACCAGGTAATGAATGAGAGGCACAGGTGAGGTGTATGCTGGGAGTGTGTGGTGGTTGCCATGGCAACAGATGCAAGCGGGTCCTTGTCACCTAGGAATGACATCATCGCTGGATTCACAGGCTGACTATAAAGCTGCTTCTAATGCCAACAAGGGGAGCTCAGGAACCACACAGCTCTGAGAGGAAGTCTCCTCAGCAGAGGTGTTGCAGCTCCCAGGGGAAGGCATCCCCAGCTGAGCTCAGGAGCTCAGGAGCCTCAGCCTTGTTTCTTCTTTTCACTTCTTTTTTTCTTTAGTTTTTTACTTCTTGGCTTCTTCTGACAAGAGAGTCACACCAGGGAGGAAATCTCACTATAGAGATTTATTGGAGGGTCCAGGGTATGAAGGGATGAAGCCAGGGATTCTGCTACCAGAAGTGGGCAGCAGGGAACTGGACAAAGGGGCAGAACTTATATAGGATTTCTTAGGGGTTGGAGCTTTTCAGGCAGATATTTCCTGATTGAGGATTGGTGGGATTTCAAGTCCTGAGCTTGGGGAACTCAGGGATTGGTGGGTTTTCCTGTTCAGGAATTGGGTTTTCTGCTCAGGGATTGGTGGATTTTCCTGCTCAGCAATTAGTGGCATTTTTGCCCTCTTTTCCTGCATTAGGGCATGAGTTAGATAGGGTGGGAAGTTCTTCTGGGATGTATCAAGCTTTTGCTGAGGGGCCATCTCTGTGGGGTTGCTGGGGGTTGGGGGGCGAGAGGAGGTGCTGCCACTGTGGGCAGCTCCTGTGGGACAGCTCCTGCTGTGGTATTTCATCAAGGCTTTAGGCTGAGGCAGGAAAGGTGATGCCACTGTGGACAACTCCTGTAGCTACTGTGAAAGCTGCAGGCTGAGGAGAATGTGGTACTGCCATTTTGACAGGAGCCACCATTTTTGCATCTTACCACAGCCGTGGGCTGGGGTGGGAAGCAAGGGGCCAGCCACCACTTTGAGGGATTTTGCAGCCCACTGCTTAGGGACCACAGCTTGGGGGCTTTAATTTGTGTTTATAGGTCCATGCTAACAAGGATCTAGATGTCCCATTAATAGAGATACAAGTATTGGCTCTTCTGACAGAAAAACCTGGTCACAGGTTTCTGAATGAAACTGGGCTTTTGCTTACTTGCTAAAAATCCTTCTTTTTATCTGTCAGGGTGCAGCCCGAGCTGAGCCCAGATTGGAATGCACAACATTGTCAGTGGCACTGCCATCTTGGGAGTTGGGAACCACTTTGGACATAACACTTCCTTCCCATTTAGGATAAGGCTGAGGTTGGTAACTGTGTTTTGAATGGGAAATCAAGTTAATGAAAAAATAAGTGAATGGCAGTCATGGTGGGTGACAGAAGATACAAGTGGATAGAAGACTGGGCTGTAAGTGCAACCTGGCTTGTATCCTTAGTCCCAACTGCTTATACAGTGCTAGGAAAGGGATGGCTGCCCTGGCAGGGGTAGGTGAGGGTTATATGCCATTCATTATCATGGCTGCCATATCTCCTGCATCTTCCGGGTGTGTGTCAGGCTCGTTGTGTTGCCAGCCTTGGGAATCCAGCAACTACTTCACTGAAAGCTGATGTCATGAAAACCCTTCCCTAGCAAGGGAAGTGGTTTCCCCTTGCTGGAATCCGCTCGACTTCCTCCCTTTCATATGGGATGACTGCCTCCAAATGAATGCTTTGCAGAACAGAAAGCTGTGTGTGATGGTTAATAGTGACTGTCAACTTGACAGGACTCAGGGTCACCTGTGTGACAAACCCTTGGGCATATCTGTGAGGAATTTTCTAGATTTGGTTTCAGATGTGGGTGATACCATGGGCTGGGGTACCACGTGAAGAAGAAAGCCAGCTGGGCTTCCTGTTTCTCTTTGCTTCCTGACCATGAATGCAACATGGCCAACTGCCTCATACTTTTGCTACTGTAACACTGAGGGGCATGAGGAACATCTAGAACAAGAGGTAAGGAGGGAGTGATCTGTCCCAGCTACAGGTGGCCACTCACTGGTGGTTCACTTTGTTCATTGTCTTGATTGGTTAAGACAGTAAACTGGTCAAGCTATTCCTAGAGGAGCAGTAAGGTGCACCCATGGATGTGTCTGTGATGGTGCTTTGGTTTCCAGACAGGACTAGATCCTGAGGGCTCTGATCTAACGCATGCATTTGTCCCTTGACAGATTCAAAACAAAATGTCATCATTAGGAGACAGGGCTTAATTGGAGAAAGTAGTTCAGGGATGTGTCCTGGGGATGTATGTTATATGTGGCTATGGCTTCTTTCTGTATCATTTCTATCATGTGGACTTTTTCCTTTCTTCCTGAAGAGAAACAAGATATACCCATCTACCCACCCCAGATAAGGAAACTACAACAGACTAAAGTTAATAACTGCATCAAAATCTAACTTTGTCTTATGGGGGCCCACCAGAGATGACCATGCAGACACAGTTTATAGGCAATTGAGCATTTTTATTCCATCTGGCTGGAACTACACTTAGGTATTTGGGATCCCAGTGTAGCCCCAAGCATTTAGGCTAAGGGACTTTTAAAGGCACAACCCACATGCTGGAACCTCATTTAGATGGAGGTTTTGCATAAGTAGGCATTTTAACAGAAGCCAAGATAAGCAGCTAGTTGGAGGGGGAGGAGGTTTGCATAAGCAAGCGTTTAACAGATGCTAAGTAAGTTAGCTGGGGCTCTTGACCTCATTTCTAGAATAGAGTTGAACAAATTTCTGCAGGATTCTCAATCAAGGAGATCAAATTCTAGTTAATTTGATGAGGCCTAAGATGGCCTCAGCAAGAGAACAAGATGAGGGAACCCGTGCACTGTCTTGCCCTGTCACAGGTGAACCAATGAGTTTATTGGGGGTACCTACAATAGTATGGGTGAGGGGTGGCTTACAGGAGCAGCAATATCTTAGAAGCAGCTGTATCACTGACAACCCACAATGTAATTGATGGATGACTTAGGAAAGCTGCAATCCTGGTGCTTTCTGCAGGGTAGCTTTTGACTCTCTGCTCACCGGTAGATCGCAGCTTGTGGATCTGTGACCTCTCCCAGGAACCCATCTGGGCAGAGGACCCTCTCCAGCTGCTGATCACTGCTTGCTTCTATAACCCTGGAGAAGGACTCCCTCGAAGTGCACAAATTCCAGCTTTTCCTAGTCATAAGAAGTGTGTTTAGTTTATTTACTCCCCAGTCTTATAAGCCTCCCACCTCCTTTGAGAAGGGAATGTTTCAGTGTAGAGGAGATGACCGTGTAGCATCTTGCTGTCCCTTTTCTCAGCTTCCCGTCACCATGGCGTGAATGCTGCTCTGTCAGACCCTCCCCTCCACAGTGAACTGACACCTATAAAATCATAAGTCAAATTACATCCCTTGAGTTGTCCTGGCAACGAAAGAAGCAAAGATCACATTCGCTTTTTACCTGTCTGAACTTGTTTGCAGGTTGTGGCCCGCCATGACTGTGTAAGCATGGTAATAGAACAGAACTGATGTGTAGCTGGGATGATCTAAGATGGGTTAGGTCAGACCCTGGCCCACAGACTCTCGGCCTGAGCTCTGATTTCAGCAGAGGATGAGCAGCTTTTGTGTTTCATGGCGGGTAACTCAATGCTGACAGTAATTTGCTACAAATCTGGGCTGCAGGCTCTTTGTTCTGTAGACTTCACCCAAGGCATGCACGAGGAATGCTTAAACTGTGGATAGTTCATACCACTGGAAGAAGTGATGTTGAATGGGTGAGCATTCCTCTTATCTTTCAGGGGGAAGGCTCTAGAGCATCTTGTGTGCTTCTCAGGAGTTCTGAATGTTAAGTCCCACCACCCAAAGCAGTTTCCTTGGCAATACTGGCTCTTCTTCGTTTTTGGCCTCATCGTTGGCGGTTTCATCTGTGCACATGACCTCACTTGGAAATAAGGACGTTGCAGTTTTGAGCTAGTGGAGATGAGGCTGTATTAGAGGAGGGAAGGTTGACTTTCAATCCTATGTGCCTGGTGTCCTGATAAGAAGAAACAGGAAGCTCTATGAGAAGCCATATGATTTCAGAAGCAGGGGCTGGAGTATGAGATGTGTCCTCCATACACTCACTCTTTGGACACTCAGGCCCTGATTGGCTATTCTTGGAGCTAGGTTTTGGAGCTGGAGACTTACTGAAAGACTTACATCACTTGGAGTGGGCTTTTGGGAGCTGTTTTGCAGCTGCTCTCTGGTCTTCTGGCTCTGGCTATCTGTTGTGGATTTGGTTTAATGGTACATGTGTTAATTTGGTCCCCCAAATTACATGGAGATCCACATATCTGCATGTAAGAAGCTGAGGTACCTTGTTCCCAGTTTGTTTTGATTGATCAATAAAGTTGCCAGCAGCCAATGGCTGGTCAGGGAGACAGAGGCAGAACTTTTAGGATACCTGAGTAAGGGAAAGAAAGAAAGAGGGGGGAGGAGGAAGGAGAAGGGGGGAAGGATAGCCACTATGCTGGGAAAGGAGTAGCTGCCATGCCTGAGAAGGCAGGACAGAGGGACAGCCAGGGAAGAGTAGCCCCGGGGGGTGGGGGGGCTCCCCAACTGGGTGTAGGGCAACAAAGATGAAATGTAGATTTTAGTAAGTAATAACTCAGGACTATCAGAGGGGAGGTGTTAGCCACATGGAGTTTAGAGAGTGGCCCAGCCACTGAGCTGTTTGAGACATATCAAAATATAAAGGCTGTGTGTATGTCTTTCATTTGGGAGCCTAGAACATTGGGGTGGGTAGCAAGGAACGCACTGCTACCGCCTGGACGATTTGAGTAGAGATTAATTGTCAAATACAATAGCCATCTGCTGCCCTGCTTTCCACCAAGGATTCTCCCTCTGAAGACACAAGCCAAAATAAACCCTCTCTTCCACAAGTAGCTTTTGATCACAGTGTTTATTTATGGCAACAAAAAGCAACCAATACATTCATTAAGGATGGCCGACTATCTGTCAACCTAGTGGGGTTAGGAGGCACATCCCTAGGCCTGGGTTTGAGGATATTTACAGAGAGGACTGGCTGAGGTGGGAAGCTTACACTCAGAATAGATGGCACCTTCCAACCAGCAGCCAATTATAAAGAGGATGCTGTAACCAAGAGACGAGACCCAGTGGTTTGCACAGAGGAAATGTCGTGAGGAGACTACAAGGCAGAGATCCAGGCATCAGCACCCTGGATTCCACCTGCAGAGGAATGTCTCTCCCAGGCATCTTCAGATGTTGGTAACCACTGACCTTTGTGGAATAGCGTCTATTTTTCTAGTCTCTGTCTGTCACACAGACAGAGATTGTCTCCCCACATGGTCTTCCCTCCCTGTGTCTGAGATACTCTTAACCTTGTATGAACTCAATTAGTGAGGAGTGATTTTATTTCTAAATAAGGAGCATCCAAGGTGCTGGAGGTTAAGGCTCAGGCATGTCTGTTTTGAGGAGCTGCATTTCACCCACAAGAGCCTGCTTGATAAATGTTCCTATCTGAAGCCAAAGTTAATTCAATTCTCCTCCCCAGAAACAAGAAGAGCCCCTCTGAAGCTAACAAAAACATCTGGGGAGTTTTGTTTCCTCAGCAACGAGCAGCTCTGGTGCAAGTACCTATGACCATAAAAGGACGCCACACTTCTTTCTCAGCATGCATACCTGTGCTGCGGCAGTCATCAAGTCATGCCTGAGGCAAGGCTCATCAGTAAAAATAGAACGGAATAAACTAGACTAGGAGCTCCCAGAGGCGATCTCTGCTTCTCTCTCCTTTGTTTGCAAAACACATTTTGCCTTTGAAATTTTGAGATTGTTGTCACTGCTAACCCTTATTTTACTCTGTGACAATTGCTAGTGTATGGACTGTGTGACTCTCAGGAAAACTATCCGTTGTGGGGTGGGGGGAATTCCTGGCATAGGGCCTGGGGCCCAGTTGAAGTCCTTAAATGTAGTACAGTCTTCTGGGAGACCTGGAACAAAACAGCATGGTTGTTTGAACATTTTCCTGGGGAGACAAAAACCAAAAACCTCCTGCAAGGCACCAGTGATAAACCAGGCATGGTCTCAGCAAGGTCCAACCCAGGGAGCCAATGAGCTTACTGTGCTTATAGAGCATGGACATAGGGTTATCTACATACAGGGTGACCCCGAGGAGTCTCCCAATCTGAAAGGCTCATTCAGCAGGGATGATAGTTTCTTAAGGGCTGCATAGGTGGGGAGGCCCATCATTTAACTTTCCCCAGTCAGCTGCTGAGACCACTAGACCACATAGGATTAAGGCAGAATCCTGAATGTGTGTGTGTGTGTGTGTGTTTTGCAGGAGGCAGTGGCTGAGACCTCACGTCAGTTTTTGATAACCCTCTCCACCCCTCCCTGTGGGGAATGTCGATAGGTCCTGCTAGTAGCCACAGCCTCAGCTGATGAACATGTCAAAATCTGTTACATTTGGAGGACACCATTCTGCAACACTCACAGATGCCTGTCAACTGCTCAGGTGGTCCTGATATGCTTCTTGTTGCCAGGAGGACAGTTGGGTCTTGTGGACTCCAGTACGGATCTGGGAACTCACTGGCCCAATGCTGTGAGTATGTGTTCTATTGTGATCTTTCACCCAAGGGAGGGGCTTGTATTTAGGGGTGTGGGAGTGTGTGTGGGATACTAGGAGGAGCTGAAAGAAGTCAGTTAGACAACATGCTACCAGGTAGGGTTGTCTCTCTGGCAACTGGTTTTGAGATCTTTCACACACATAGAATTTTGTGCATTCATGAAGCCAAGCTGGGGCTAGTGTCAGGCTCCCGAACCTTGCTGTGGTGGTTTGGATCTGAAGCAACCCCCAACCCAAAAGACTTATGTATTAGAGGCTTGGCCATCAGCCTGTGCAGGTATTAGGAGGTGGTGGGAAAGAAGTTAGGCCACTAGAGACATATCCCTCTATTCTCTCTTTGCTTCCCAGCTGCTCTTTGGTGAATGGGACAACTTTACCTACTGCATGCTCCTAGCCTCATCATAGCCATGGGAACCATGTGACAGTAGACTGAAACCTCTGGACAAAAACCTTTCAAGTTGATGTCCTCAAGTGCTTAGTCTCACGGAGAAGAAGCTAATACAAACCTCCAGAACTATGAGAGATCTCTGTAGGCTCAGATCTTTCAAAACCTAATTTAATAAGGATTCTTAAGTGCTTTAACCTCCCTTCTAGCTCACCACCCACAAGAGGTAGTGAGTGGGAAGGAACGGTTAATAAGGCAAAGAGGATGTGTTTGGAAGTAGTTCTTTGGGGGCAATTCCAGTCTTCGTGGTCAGGATATCAGCAGTTCAGTTCACAAGACTCAGCAGCAGCAGCTTGATCCAGAAGAGACTTCGAGGCTCTGCCACTCTGCCTGAGTCCACACAGAAGCAGCAAGAAGCCACCTGAATTGCATGAGAAGTTCTTTGGTGCGTTTCTCTCTATGTACAAATGATGGCCAGCTAAGAAGGCAAGGAGAACCAATGCCACAGCACCATCAGTGAAGGCCAGCATCAGCAAAGCCCAACAAAGACCAGCAGAGTGGCAAGGTGAACCAATGCCACACAGCCCTGTCCACTGTCTGTTAGGTTATATTTATATTCTTTCCAAATATCATATGCTCTCTCAATGTCCACTCCTGCAAAACATCAAATGCCCCCTTTCTAGGTAGCTTCCAGAAAAACCCAAAACCACATGTCTGTTCTTAGCAAAACACCTTCCCCATGTGTCTGCTTCAACAAAATATCCTCTCATAAGACAGCTTCCAGAAAAACATTACATAACACAACTGAGTCTCCAAAGAAACTAGAAATTTCCACTTCAGAACTCCTTTCTTTATAAGCTTAGCCCTGCCTCAAGAGTTTTATTGTGGTAATACTAACAACATAAAGTGAGGGAGAACATACCTAAGATATTAACACAGCTGCATCTTCTCCTCACAGGTAAAACAACAGAACGATCTACTCATGATCCACAAGTTCTTCAGCACCGTCAATTGTGAAGGTCTGTTGAGTCATATCCTCTGCAGTCCCTTTCCTTTGAGTTATATTGCTTGTGAATATGGTGCCACCACAGGACAGAAGAGGGATTGCCTCCCTTGTTTGCATGTGCCTTTGGAAAGTAGAGTTTCTAGTTGGCAGCAGAAAAAGAAGTCAGACATGGACACAGGAACGGCACTTCCTTTACTGTTCTGTGGCTTTGAAGATGGAGAGTAGAGGTAAACCCAGCCTGGGACCTTGGAAGCTTCTAGAAATAAGGATCTTATGGGACCCTGAACAGAGAACCAAGCCACGTTTGCCTGGGCTTTTTCCTCAAGATCTGCAAGGCATCGACTGAGCACTGCTGCAGCCTGGTGCAGCCAGGCACAGACTGAGAGTCTCTGCAGCCTGGTGAAGCCTGGCACCAACTGAACGCTGCTTCAGCTTGGTGCAGCCTAGCACTGACTGAGTGCCTCCTCAGCCTGGTGCAGTCTGGCACAGAATTGAGCACCTCTGCAATCTACCACATCTGTGGAAGTTTATTACTTGGCAACAGAAAACTGATAGGGTGATGTCACCGTGAATGGCCAACAGCTTCCATTTCATGGATCTCAGAAGTAATGGCCCCGGAAATCCAGCTGCCTTGTTGTGATGAAGCTCCTGCAATCTCATGGAAGGGTCCACACAGACAGGAACCATGACCCTCAGCTGCAACCAAGCCCGCTATTTGAATGTTTGGTTCTCCGTCTATGGAACTATTTGGGAGAAATTAGGAGGTGTGGCCTTGTTGGGGTAGGCTTTGAGTTTCAAAAGTCCGTGCCCAACTTGGGCTCTTTCTCTCTGCTTGCAACTTAATGGATCAGACATGAGCTCATAGCCACTGCTCCAGCGCCAGGCCTGCCTCCCTGCTGTGATGGTCATGGACTAACCCTTTGAAATGGTAAGCAACACCCTAATTAAATGCTTCCTTTATAAACTGCCTTGGTAGTGATCTCTTTACAGAAGTAACTAAGACACTGGCTGTTCAGCCCCATGGATGAGCCTCCTTACAAACGGCCCCATCTGACACAAAAGGACATCCATGGCGGTCACATGTTTGTTTTTGTTTGCCAACTTGGGAGAATTTAGAATTACTCTGAAGCCCTCTCTCCCCAACATGCATCTGTAAAATCCTGTCGAGAAAGCAATTGATGGGGAAGACCCGCCCTGCATGTAGGCACCTACCAATGGGCAACCTAGAGACAAAGCAGCCCAATGAGAGAGCAGACCCAGAGACAACGTTGTCCAGTGAGAGAGCAGTGTGGGTGTAATTGCTGGTGTTTCCTCTTGAACTTGCGGCTGACCTCCGCTGCTGTCAAGAGAGTCCATCTTCTCTGTCCTTTCAACCAGACTGAAGAATCAGACAGAGACTCTCTCCAGGGAGAAGCTGAGGGACCAGCTTCCCGGACTGAACAGCTATTGGATTCTCAGCCTCCTGAGGGCGCAGTGGGCCATCACTAAACTACCCAATTCTTGCTGTGTATTCGGGTTCAACAAAGCCCCAGATGTATGTGTTCAGTTGGTCTGCTCCTCTAGAGAGCTGTTTGATGTACCTTCCTAAGGCTACAGAATAACAGACTGTTCTTCTTTTCTGAAGCCGCCACAATTCATGGTGGTGGAGTAGGCTAATTTTTCAGTTGTTTGCCGTCCACGATAAGAAGCTTGTGCCTCTGGTGACATGCCGAAGGTGGTACATCCATCAAAGACCAAGCTTCCTGAGAGAAGATACAGCTTTTGCAATCCCAAAGCCACATTGCCCTGGTTCACTGTCCTCCCAGGTGTGGACAGAGGGCATTTTGCAAACTCTTGGCTATAGGAGGATTTATGAGCCTAGTACCCTTGTTTTGCCACACTCAGAAAAAAAACGCTAATAGTCCTGTCAAGGGTGCAATGGGTCAACCATCTCAGACCACTCAGGTGGGTCTGAAACTGGGCATGGTGCTGGGAACTAAGTGAACTCTATCGTCAGTTTTAAAGTGATCAGAGTTTTGACATATGATTCTAATTAAAATAGCCCAATGTAAAATAAAAGAAAATCAAAGTCTCCCCCCTCCGTGCGGATGTACATTCATCTCAGTATTATTTATAGTTTTGAGAACCTGAAGCCAGCATAAGGCTGAGCCAGATGGGTGTTTCCATAGTTGCTGTGATATATTATAATGATATTGTGATCGTAATGTAACATATTATTATGGAGCCATTAAATGATATGGGACCATGGTTTTATTAAAGCCTTAAATTTCAAAGGCTATAAAATTGCATATTCAACTACTATATTCTATATAATATATAGAAATGTATAGTTATTGAATTAAATATTTCTAATAGTTAAGGTGTAGGCACAATTGAATGCTTTAGGATAAATGATTTTTAAATAACGTTGGTACATCTATAAAACATCATGCTGCTTAGCCACTTAAAGAATAACACAGAAGTTTGTGCGTAACCTGCGGCTGTGAGGGTATGGTAGCAGCCCGGGACTGCTGGTGGGAGGCAGCACAAGTGTCGAGCCATAAGACAGCAGTGACATGTCTCCTGGAGACCAGCCTATTTGCTATCACTGCAAACATCTTCAGTGATTCATGGAAAAATCAATCAACTTTAGCCCCATAGCCATCTCTCAGTGGGTGGAGTGCTCACCTATCACGAACGAAACTTGTGCTGAAACAACATAAAAGCTGGGTGTGGAGATGGAGAAGGAAGGTCAGAAGTTCAAGGTCATCCTTGGCTACAAAATTATTTTGTGGCTAGCCTGGGCTACCATATGAGACCGTGTCCAAGAAAGCTCAAATAGTATTAATTATGCTAATAAACTTCACATTTCAGAGTGGTTTTGGGTTCACAGTCAAAGTGAGCAGAGGACTATGAAAGTGTGTATACATCCTGGTCCCCTCCATACACAGCTTCCCACCACTGCCATCTGACCAGTGGGTCTGCACCAACTCTTGTTTGTCAGGAGCCATCATAGGACAAGCTAAAAACTAGCAGGTGATCTTCCTGAGAAGAACATCTTAAATTAACCTCTAAGATGGAACTCCAATAGGCAAGGCCCAGGAGAAAATCATTTTAGGAAAGATTCCTGCTATTAATATGCTTGCCCTGTTATTATTAAACATATATAACAATCACTAGGTATTAGCCTACTCATTTTGAGCTGATCTCTGCAGAAATACGAAGTTAATTGCTTCTAGATAGTAAGTAACCAGACTTCCTACTCCCCAGAACTATCACTACTATTCCAAGAGGTTGTAAAATCATTAACCAAAGGTCATAAAAGGGGACTAACAATTTATTACAGGTGCTAGGACAGAAGATAAAATATTGACTGGGTTTATCTATACAAAACTTCACTAATAACTTAGTTATGATTTTTAACTCTCAGTGAACCTGTGGAGCTGTGGAGCTGTGACAGGTGATAAATGTTTAGCCAGATAATTCTCTGTTGTAAACTTCTATTTCAATTTATGATTTGATTTTTATATGTGAACTTGTGATGAACTTTTAAAAATGTGATCCTGTATTCTGAAAGATGTATAAGAGCTGAGGACAAAAGAGAAGAGTCAGAACTGAGATGAGGAGAACTTTTTAGACAGAACCCAGGAAGAACTTAGAAGGAAAGGCATAGCATTGGGAGAAAAGGAATTGAGAGTGAGAGCATTACTGTGACATCAGAGCAGGGGGAGAGAGCAAGATTAGGAGAGTGCAGAGTGGAATAATGTAGAAAGTATAAGGCAACTTAAAAAACTAAGAGCAGTATGCAGAATGCAGAGGGAAAGAGGAAAAAAGAAGACGCTACAGAGAGAGCAGAAGGAGCAGGCAGGCTTCGCCTTACCATGGGACACAGCAGGTCTTAATAACCAGGCAGGCTTAGTCTTATTAAAAGAACAAAGCTTTCTTCTTACAGACTTGGGTTTAATTCATTTAGCAATAAAAGGGAAGAAGCTTTTCTTTTGCTATGCAATAAAGATTGGAGCTCAGTTTTTCATCCAGAATGAGTGAGTTCTTTCTGTGCCGATGCTTAGTCTTTTTCTCCATATGTGTGTGTGTGTGTGTGTGTGTGTGTGTGTGTAATTGTGAGAATGCATGCAAGCTGAGCCTAACTGGTTTGAGTGGAAATGTATAAATGCACATGCATAAATCTGTATTTGAACTTATGTGAGTTTATACATATTTGTTTATGTAAAAGTTTTTTTCTTCTGCGAGCGTTATTCTCTTCTCCTGGTTCAATAGAAGTTAGTCGCTCCAAACTTCCCCCTAGCAAGCGGCATCTGGACATAAGGGAAAAGGCTCTAGCAATGAGTCTTTTACTTAATTTCCTACTGTTTTAGGATGAGGTGCGAAGTGTCAGAACTGCAGTTTCTGGTCTCAGAGGAACACAGAAGGCAGGTTACTTGTTCTCACCCAGGTTTTACTGTAGGGCTCATTCTGGCTGTGGGACACTCTGTGTTTGGGCAAACACCTGTATTGTGACATGCATTCAAATCACACTCTCACATGGAGCAGGAAGCCCCTGTTTTAATATACACACACACACACACCACACACCACACACACACCACCACACACACACCACACACACACCACACACACACACCACACTACACACATACCACACACACACACACCACACACCACACACACACACACACACACACACACACACACACACACACACACACACACAAGCTTTACCGATTCTATTCAGCTCTTTTCCCGGCTCTTGACAAGCACTGAGTTTTCTATTAACCTTATAGCTCCAACTGCATTTTCCCCAGAATTGACCCCGAAGAAATCACTCCATGTACCTTCCTCTCTGATTCACTTCTTACAGTGTTCGTTTGCTTACACGGATAAAAACTGTACGCAAGCTGGCTGTGGCGAGTAGTAGAACTCTATGACGTCAGCACATGGAGGAGCCGGAAGAAAGGTCAGAAGCTGAAACGTATTCCACACGCTGCCTCTGGAGGGCAGACTATGCCCAATCATTGAGAATAACTCGCTAGGGCCTGGCTGGGGGCAGACGTGTAATCCCAGTTACTCAGCAGGCTGAGGCAGGCTGAGGCAGGCTGAATCCAAGTCCAAGGCCTGGCCTGGACTACAGGATGAATTTAAGGGAGTCTGGGCAACTTGGAATTTATCTCAAAATAAAAGTAAAGGAAAGAGTGGCATCAGATACCTTCTGGACTAAATGTTTGTGAGCTGCCAGCAATTGAACCTGGGTCCCTGGGGCCTCTAGAAGAGCATCCAGTGCTGTTGAGCCATCTCTCCAGCCTGGATACAATATGTTGAAGAATTAGAAACTTGTTACTAAGTTGTTACACCTTTATATTTTAAAGCAGATATATGCTGGGCTGTCCATAGTGCCTGTCATGGTGTGGTGGTCTCAGCCGTACTCTATTTTACAAATTTTTGTGCCAGTGATATGGCTCAGTGGATAAAGGGCTTCTGATAAACCCAAAGACTTGAGTTAGAGTTCCAGGACCCACTTGGTAGAAGCAGAGAAGCTACCTCTGCAAATTGTCTTCTGACCTATGTCTACATAGACACATACACACAGTAAATTAAAAAAATAAAAATAACTTCTCCTTTTTGTTTTCCTGTATTTTCTTATTTTCTGTAATAAATGTGAATCACCTCCTTAATAAGAAAAATAATTAAACCTTCTCATTAAAAATTCATAAAGCTTATTTATGGGTGGCAAGATTATAGAAGATTCTCAGTTTCTCCTTTATGTGACATTGAACCCAATATAAAATTGCTATTTCTCGGGGCTGGAGAGACAACTCAGTGGTTAAGAACACGTGCTGCTCTTGTAGAATAACCTGGGTTTGGTTCCCAGCATTCTCAAGGCAGTTTAAAACCACCCATAATTCTAGTCCAGGGGATCTGCTGCCATTGCCTGGCCTCTGTAGGTGCTGCAGGCATATAGTACACACACGCCTTAGTTAGGGTTTTACTGCTGTGAACAGACACCATGACCAAGGCAACTCCTATAAGGACAACATTTAATTGGGGCTGCCTTACAGGTTCAGAGGTTCAGTCCATTATCATCAAGACAAGAACATGGCAGCATCCAGGCAGGGATGGTACAGGAGGAGCTGAGATTCTACATCTTCATCTGAAGTCTGCAAGCAGAATACTGACTTCCAGACAGCTAGGATGAGAGTTCCAAAGCCCACAGCCATAGTGACACACCTACTCCAACAAGGCCACACCTCCTAATAGTGCCACTCCCTGGGCCAGGAATTATACAAACCTTAACAACACACAAACATGTAGGCAAACCCTCATACATATAAAATAAAATAAAATAAAATAAAATAAAATAAAATACAAACTTTAAAAAATTTAATATTTCTGGAGGCAGGATACAGTTGAACATTGGCTCACTTATTTCATATTTTTAAAAACATCTCCAGTGGTCCTATGAATAAATTCATTGGGGGGGGGGGAAGATAAAATGGCTGTCTTAAGAGTCTATAGTGAAACATGTGCTGAAGATTTTATGTAATGCCTCAGTTAATGAGGGAACCACCATGACACCAGAATCATCAGAGAGCTCAAAAAGAATGCAGTTACACTGTCATAGTCACAGTCAGTGTCCTACAGCTGAGGGATGGAAGAGTTGTTTCTCAGAAGGCAGACACCTCTAAAATCCTCTCCCAGTCCCAGTGTTTGCATGGCTTTCCCCACTGTGCCTTTGTGTAGCTGAATATAGAAACCAAGCCTGGCCAGACCTTCTGGGACCTTCTGTGGACACATCTGAGACCACTCCAGCTCTGCCTCTGCATTCAGGACCTTCTGACCTCTCTAGGTGTCACAGAATCCCAGCCCTCCTGTCATTACAGGGTACCTGATGCACGTTATTCCCTCAGCCCAAGAACTGACTGGCAGTTCCCTCAGTCTAGCTTCCTTTCTCTGATCTCCTAGCATGTCCACACCCATCTGAAGCCAGTCCTGGTTTTCTGGGCCGTCCCAGTCCCCTCCTTCCCCCACTTTCTTTCAAAGCCTCCCTAGCATCTGAATTGCCTCATGAATATGTGTTATGCAGATTTGAACTTTGTGAATCTAAAATAGCGAGGGCCAAAAATATCAGGAAAGTTTCTCTTTGTGCTCAAACTTTAAAGTGAGGCAGATCTTTCACACACACGTACAAGGCCTCAGGACAGCAGACCTTCAGACACATTTGTAAAGATCCCTAGGTAGTGTTTTCTGGAATAGGGGCATCTGAGAGAGAGAGAGAGAGAGAGAGAGAGAGAGAGAGAGAGAGAGAGAGAGAGAGAGAGTCACGTGGGGATTGGAAGGAGTGGGGATCATGGCCCATGCTTAGTCTTAGTCTTCCGGGAAGGAGTTGGGGCTGCAGTCCATCGTCAGTCCCCTGGGGCCTGGCAGGAGAGGGGACCTTCCCGGTGCTGCTGAGGCACCTGCAGGCAGGTGCTCCATCTGTATGTCTCAGACAAACCCTCTGCAGAAAAATGAGATCCAGGGACAAAAGGATCTTTATCTAGTTGCAAAGGGAGAAAGGGATAATTTATCCTGAGACGAATGTGTGTGGCGCCGGCCAGGGGAACCAGATTCAGTTTTCCCTGAATGACGGGTTCCACGGTGGACTTTTAATCACAGAACAAAGAACAGTCATGAATCAGACGCTTTGTTGGGAACATCAGGTAGGTGCTTTACTGAGACACTGAAAAGTCCGTGGAAAAGGTTTCAGGCCCTAACTGACAACATTCTTAGGTCTTAGTTTGGTGGAAGCAGCAGTTAATAATCCAAAAGTTTTAATTGACAAGCCACAGGGTGTTACAGACACAGAAATGGGTAATAAATGGCTGAGAAAGGGAGTAAAGGTAGCCCAAGATAGGTTGGTACTTGATCTGCAACATTCCAACTCTCCACCATCAGGAATTTCTACTCTGCTAGTCTTCAAGCAGTCTTCAAGCTTTCTCTAGGAACTTCAGCACACGGGCTGTCAAGACCTAGCTCACTTATCTCCAAGCCTGCCCTGTTAGCTCTGAGAGGAAACCGGTTTCACCAGGCCTTGGGCCTCTGCTAGAGGCAGGTGGATGGCCAGGCCAAGGTATTTTGGCACAGTCTTTGGGGTTGACTGAGCCGGTCAGACTCCAGCTGGTGGCGAAGGACGATTGAACCAGGATATGGGCAGCCTTGACCCCGAAGGACTAGAAAAAGGCTCCGTGGAGGAAGAGCGGAGGCTCCGCCTCTGTTTCTCAGCCTGGGCCTGGACTTCCTGTGTTTGGACTGGCTAATGCAGCTAGGGGTGCTTACACCTGTCTGCACCTCCTGGTTTATAGCCCGGGCACTGACTGGATAGGGCCACTTGGCAAGGAACTTCCTGTTACCGGGTGAGGAGTGTCCAGTCAGAAGTGTTCTATAGAGAGCAGCCAGAAGCCAGGAAGCCCTGTGTGAACGAGATACAAAGATTTACCTGCCTTAGGTAAGGGAGGCAACGCCAGTGTGAGGCTCTCCTGTAAGGGGTGTTGGTCTGGTGGGTTTCTCCTCGGGACTCTCTGGGTGCTTGGTAGGCCATTGGTGGGTCTCTTCAGAAAAATACACAGAGTGTTTGCCTTTCAGCTTCTGCTGGGTTGAAAATTAAACAGGAAGGGTGCTCTCAGGGCTTAAAAATCCCAGTAATTTGTCAGTGAGAGTCCCTCCTGCATAGAGCTGTTCTGGGGTTACGATAGGGCTCTGCTGGAATTCAGGGGAGGGTCTGAGGACCCAGAAGCTGGGAAAACAGTGTCCTCTCCCCTGATGAGAAGCTTCATGGGGAGCAGATTGTTCTGTTGCCTCTTGAGATTCTGAGAGGGCAGATTACAAGGGAAGGCCTGTCCAGTGAGGAGGCAGGACCCTAGTGAGGGAAAAGACCCCAGTGAAGAGGGGCACCAGGGTGAGGAAGCCGGTTCTGAAAGCAGGTGCACGGAGTTTCGGATTCCAAAGTGCAGCAGAAACGCTGGGATTGGAGGAAGCCCCTTGCTCAGCGCTACTCCAGCCAAGCCTACTGTTCCTGAGAAGCCACTGGTCCCTGCTCTGCCTGAAACTGCACATTCGGACCCTCTGGAAGTCTCAGTATAAAATATTCCCAGTAGCTCAGAAACGAGGAGTGAGTTATGAGACAGCAGATTCATGGTCTCTGTCAAGCTACCAGGGAGACATGTCAGATTTTCTGAGTGCCCCCCCCCCCCCCCAGTCAGGCCAGTGAGGAGTGGGTAGGAGGTTAGCAAAACTTAATAAGACTTATATTTTTGGAAAGATGGCAGTTTTTCAACTAAAAGTAGGTTATTCAAGGCTTTCCGAAGCAAAATGAATGAGAAGTTGAGTCTCAGGTTTGGGTCAACCCCCCACAGAGATATTATCTAAGGATTTCTGACCTAAGTCCCTACTTAATTAAAATCATATGTGTGACTTTTGGCTGCACTGAACTCTCCCCTTTCTGATGTTGTCAGTGGCTGCACACTCTCTCAAATGCTGTGACCATGTGTATCTCTTTCTGTTGGGGTGGTTTTACTGCTGGCTCCTGGATTCTGTTTCTGGCCTGGGACAACTGTGGGGCACCTGGGAGAGCTGGCCTATGGGACAGACAGGGTGATGTGAAGGTGCCAGGCAGAAAGCTCCCAAGGGGAGTTCTTCCTGGGTTAAGGAATGTGCCATTAGCTATAGCTGTTCGGTTCATCTATCAGTACTTGAAACATTTCCTCATGACCTTTGCCCTCATGACCTTTGCCCATCCCTCACTGTAGTTTCGATAATATTAAGTGTCTCTCAGTAACATAGGCATCATTCAGGCTGGGTATAGTAGCACAACACCTGTGATCTCAGCACTTGGGAGATGGGGCAGGATGGTGAGGAGCTGCAGGCAAGCCTCTGCTCCAAAGAGTCTGAGTCCAGCCTGGGCTACACAAGAGCCTATCTTAAAACTGAAACAAAATAACCAAAACAAAACCCACAACAAATAGAGTGTGGCTTAAAACTGAAACAAAATAACCAAAACAAAACCCACAACAAATAGAGTGTGGCCTTCAGAACTGGCCAGCTCAATTTCCCCTTCTTTCCTGCTGACCCGGGCATTCCAGGTGACTGACAGAGCAATTTCCTTGCAGACCTGTGTTAATTGAGCTTGAAAATTAGCAAATGATTTATTTGCCACTTTGTGAGACTGGATCTGGGCTCAGGGTTCAGTCTTAGAAGGCTGTGACTTCAGCAGCAGCATCTTGGCTGTGGGAGGCCCCATGGAGGAGGCACACTCTCCAGTTCTGTTGAGTGCTTCAGGCCCACAGTGAGACAGTATCCTAAAGAAGGGATGTGGGTAGTTAGTGTTCAGTGCACATGCTAAGGTTTGAGAGGCATCAGAGAGACAAAGGGTGAAGTCCCATCCCCTTCCCTTTTCCGAGCTAGGGTACCTGGGAATGAGTTTGGGTATAAAGGTGAGTCCCAGGCTTGAGCACCACTAGGCTCAAGGTCAGGTCATGTCCTTCATTCCCTGAGGTGAACTGCACAGTTCCCACAGGTCTGTGTAAACAGTGTCATGCCAGTTTTCTACCCAGTGTTTCTGTGATGGGCCCCAAAATGCATTCTCTGAGAGAGCACTGCTCTGCCTAATGCCCCAGAAGTATCTGGATACAGAGTGTGTGAGTTGCAGGGTAGATTCCCCTTGGCTCTAAAAATCACCTGCTCTCTTCTTCTTTTAGGCAAGGAAGATCATGCTGAGATGGAGGGCAGCTGGAGAGATGTCCTGGCTGTGCTGGTCATCCTGGCTCAGCTGACAGGTAGGTATAGTAGGTGGGTAGGCTGTTGACAAACTTCAGAAGCAAGGCAGGAGGAAGGATGAGCAGATGATGCAGTAAGACAGGCTATAGGTGGTCCTCCTCAGGCACTCCCTCCAGGTGGTCCTCCACAGGCACTCCTTACAGGTGGTCTCCTCAGGCACTCCCTCCAGATGGTCCTCAGGCACTCCCTCTAGGTGGTTCTCCTCAGGTACCCCTATAGGCAATCCTTCTCAGGTACTTCCCTGCATCTCTGTTTCATGGCCACCTCCTCAGGAGCTCCCATTCCTGCCATTGTAACTCTTTCTGCCTCTGACCTACATATGGTCTCCTTAGAGCTTTCTCTAGGCTTACCCATTAGGTCCCTGAAGTTGTCATGTAAATTGTTTCAGTTGTTGAGCTATCTTTCCCACTTGCTTCTCACCTCTTCAATCTCTGTATCTCTCAAGGAAAAGGTGGCTCTGTCGGAAAGCCTTCTTGACTCTTGTGATAGCTAGGGTGGGATCCCCAAGCCTCCCTAAGAGTATGGCAATTCTCTGAGCCTTACCATATCTTGTCACCAGGGGTCCTTCAGGACCTGTAAGTCCTTCAGCTGGGGTGGACACCAATGGATCCAAGTAGGGTGGGCTGAGCTGACTCTGGAGGTCTCAAAATCCCGAGAGTCTGTGCACACAGCTTGGGATTCATTAGGTCTTGACTCCTTGCCCACTGCCTCTGGCTTCTCATTTCTCTGTGTCTCCTATGATGGCAACATGAAGGTATGCTGTAATAGAAAGGCAGAACTGATGATGCACAGACATTTGCAGGCCAAGGTACCCTGGACAACGTATCACAAACGTCCGGATCAACCCGGAGACCAGACACCCAGTGAAAAGCTCCATCTGTCTCCCTCCTCCCCAAACGCCCACAGTTCTACGAGCCGCGTGGGCGGCCATGCTTGTTTGTGCTTCGGGAGTTTGTGTACTCCATTACTGATGAGCTTCAAGAGCCTGGCTGGGACAGTGTTAACTGAAGTAAAACGGAGTGAAACTCAGTATAGGAGACAGCGGTGTCAGGTGGGCAGGTTGGTGAAATTCCACCCCTGGGTGGATTTATGTGTGAAGCTTAGGTGCTCCTGGCTGTGGACTTCAGAGGTAAAGCTGTGAGGAGCCTTCTAAAACACACAGTGAGAAGCAGCCCGGAGGAGATCACTGGACATTTCCCAGTAAAGTGGAGAGGAAAATCAGGTCTAGGAGCAGCTTAGGGACTGAGGCAGAGGCTAACAGGCCACCTTAACCCATGCTTTAGGGACACTTGGAGGTTACAAAGGTATTTTAAAGATTGGAGAGAATTGCATCAATTCTGGGCTTAGTTTTTAAAAAATATATGTATAAATATGTATTATATATTGTATATTATTATATATATTATGTAATATATGTATATATAGATTTTTTTTTCTCTCAGCATAGCTTTGTCACCAGAAGTCCTGCAGGGCATCAGCTGGGGTGGACTTCCCCCTGATCCAAGTAGGATGGGCTGAGCTGACTCTGGAGGTCTCAAAATCCCTAGAGTCTGTGCTCTCAGCTTTGGATGTCAAATAAGAAATATGTATTTCTTATTTGTATCTATATATAATATAAAATATAATATATAGAATATAAATATAATTATAGAGTATGTACAATATATTTCGGAATATATATCAGAACTATATATAATCAGAACTATATATAATCAGAAATAAATACACACACACACATATATATTTACTTATTTATTTATTGATATTGAGCCTTAAGTACTGCCTTGAGTCAAGATGGATCTGGTTTGAGGTTTAAGATGGCTGCATCAGGAGGGCCAAGTATTATGGGCTGGTTTTAGAGTCCCCAGGGAGAATTTATAATGAATACTAGATCTCTTACATGTTTCATCTCAGAAAGTCTTGCGGTTAGTTGAGTCTCTTCTTTTGTAGACTTAGCTCTGTAGCCCAAGGAAGTGTCCAGATACTCACAGGGCTCTTCCAGACTCTCTCACCTCCTCTCTCCCTTCCTTTCCCTTCTTCTCTCCCCTTCTTTCTCCTCCCTACTTTTGCCCATAGTATCATGGCTTACGTAGATCTTGGACACCTCATTTATTTCCTCAGTAAATATTCACTGGACCCGTTATGTGCCATGTAGTTGAGGCATAGGTACCAGAGCTCAGAGTCTAGTAGGGCAAACAGGCATTGAGAACAACAACAACAACAACAACAACAACAACAACAACAATAAAATAAATCACCATTGTGACAGTTGCTTTGAAGAAGCTTTGCAGTGGAAAGCCCATGGCAGGATAGTTTGGCATAAACAGGATGGTCTGGAAATAGCATGGTGTGGCCCACAGGGCAGACAACTAGCCAGGACTCCAGGAGCAATCGAGACTGAATTCCAAGCTACGCATGTGCGAAGGGCCTGGCCCTAAAAGACTTGATAAATTTGGTACTTTAAGAAGGTTCATTGAGCACCTCAAGGGTGGAGTTGGAACAAACAGGAGATGGAGAGAAAGTTGCTGTGGGGAAGTTTGGTGTCAGACTATAGTCCTGTGAAGGCTCTCTGCTCTATCTGAAGTGATGGGACTCTTAGGTCTGGAGTATGGAAGGTGGGGGAGGGACACCAGCAGACACCTGTTTAGATGCTCCCCTAGGCTTCATGTGCAGAGATGTTTTTGGGGTGCATCTGGTGGCCCAGCAGTGACATTGGCTTTTTCTATATCCTCCCAGGAGCTCAGCAGAGAGTTCAGACCTACCTGAGGTTTCTCTTGGGACCTCCTTCTCATTCTGCTTTTCCTCTGGATCCCAGGGGTTGACTTGTCCTCTCTTCATCTGAAGCCTTATCATCAAGGCACAGTCCTATTCCTTCCTGGCCTTTAGCCACATGTCCAGCCTGCTTTCCCATTCACGATGAAGTCTGAGTGAGAGGAAGAAAGTGTGGGGTCTGCAGATATAGCAGTGATGTTGGGATAGTGTGGAGTCACACTGGACTAGGAAAATGGAGAGGTGATTGGTGAAGTTTCTTATGTCAAGGAGATTGTTTCCTCTGTGTGTGTGTGTGTGTGTGTGTGTGTGTGTGTGTGTGTGTGTGTGTGTGTGTGCATGTGGAGATCAGAGGTCATGCTGGGGTCATTCTTCAGGTCATTCTTTAGGATGTTAGCCACCTTATTTTCTCGAGATTGGATATCTCACTTTTCCCTGGAACTTGCCGCTTTGGCTATGCTGCCTCCCCAGTGAGCTTCTATGCTGGAACTACAAATGTGTACCATGAAATCCAGCTTTTCTGAGTCCTGGGGGGTCAAACTCAAGTCCTCATGCTGGCATAGCAAGCACTTTTCTGACTGAGCCACATTTTTAGTTCAATAATCATTTTGGAGGATCGGCAAGAGGTGCAGAGGTTGTCTAACCCTTGGTTCCACAAGAGTGGTTTAAATGACATTAATGTCAGAATGGGGAGTGGGAAGTTTAGAGGGGCAAGCAGTTACAGACTGCTCTGCAGAGCACTCGAGAAGCCCAGCTCTGTCAGCTGAAGGGTGTGGTGCCCCAAACCTAGGAAAAGAAACTCCTCAAGGAACCTTTCAGACAGCATACACCTGAGGTTTCTTGAGGGACACCTTGCAGACAGCATTCAGGTAGGGCAGACCCTGACTTTTCTGTTCCGTTGTGTGTCTTTGCTCTCCAGAAAAAGAGAAGACAGGGGAGGGGAGGAGAGGATAGGAGAGGAGAGGAAGGTGAGAGTCAAGATATGTGGCTGAGTAGAGGTCTTATCTGCAAGTGTTTTCTAATGTTTGGTTTGTGTGGGGTGAGGTTACGCAGGGCCTCAGCACTGATGAATCACAGAGGAAGGAGGAAGTACTTAGACTGCCTGTCCCTTGTCACAGGTGTAGCTGAGGGCAGTTGGTGGATCCAGAGTGGCCCTGATCACAGGAATTGTGCTTAAGGCTTGTTGTCAACTGCTTCATTGATGATCAGGGGTAAAGTGCTTTCCCAGCATGCACAAGGCCTCAGTTCTGTTTCCCAGCACCCTATATTCATTCAGGCATGGTGGCTCATGCTTGTAATTCTGACTCTCAGGAGCTGCAGGCAAAAGGGTCAGAAGTTCAAGGTTATGCTTGGCCATGTTGAAAATGGAAGGCCAGCTTGGGAGACATGAGATCCTATCTGAAAACAAACTAAAACCAAAATGTAAAAACAACAGTAGCAAAACCATGTAGCATCATGGAATTTCCCCATGGCCTAGGCACCTCCTGGCTTTAGTCCTACCTGTCTACCTGTAGTATAAGGCTGGGTCAGCATGGCCTGTGAGCGTCCTGCGGCTCCTCAGTCCCTGGGGGCATGGGTGTCATCTTTGCAGATTGTCTTTGGAGTGAAATGAGGTGCACACATTCACACTACCCTCCGACCTTGCAGGCTCTGTGGCTCTCACCCACGCCATTCCTTCATCCTTGTAGGCTCTATGTGGTTGCCACTAATTACATACTGGGGACAGTGTGTATAGAAGCTGAAATTTCCTCTTTCCTGTGGTTTGTAAGTTAGTCTGTTTTCCTCAGTGTGACCCCAGGTTTGTGGCTGGAGTTGGTGTAGTGTCTGTAGCTTCCTTGGTGTCTGGCGTGATTGATTTTTGTTTACTTAACACTAGCTAGAGTCATCTCAGAGGAGGGAACCTCAACAGAGAAAATGCCTTGCCCGACTGGCCCATAGGCAAGTCTGTAGGGCATTTTCTTGATTAATGATTAACATGGGAAGACCCAGTTTACTGTGATCGGTGAAGACTCTGGGCAGGTGGTCCTACTTGGTATAGGAAAGCATACTGGGCAAGCCATGGGGAGCAAGCCAGTCAACAGTGTCCTTCCATGGCCTCTCCATCAGTTTTTGCCTCCTGGCTCTTGCCCTGGCTTCCTTTCATGGACTATGACCTAGGATGTATAAGTTGAAATAAGCTCTTCCCTCTCCAAGTTGCTTTTGGTCCGTGTTTTATCAGGGCAATGAAAATCAAACATTTCTAGTTTTGCTTGTTTGTTTGTTTTCCTTTCTTTCTTGGGAACTTTTGTTTGTTTTTTAGCTTAAGGTCAAGATGGGTGTGGACCAGTGAGACTTGGCCCAGTGGCTACAGAGAAGATCCACCACTGTACTGGGTGTTAGGAACCCATTTTCTTTCTTCTTTCTGTCATTCCCTGGGTGCTGTGCACTCAACCACTGACTTAGTTGTGGTCCCTTCTCCAAGCTCTGCTTCCTCTTGTCTTCTCAGCACCCTTCTCTCTTCTGGTTCTGGTATGTGTTACCGTTACCCTTCTCTCCATCGTAGAGAAGGAAGCTCTGCCCTGCAGTGCATTCTGGGTGATCAAGGAAGCTCTGCCCCGCAGTGCATTCTGGGTGATCATGAGGTGCTAATGTTTGGCTGCCAGTCACTTGTCTGGTTCTTGCCTGGGGATGTTCAGGCCTCAACTAAGTCTCCTTTAGGGACTGCTTCACATTTGATGGGTTACTCAGTCAGGCCGTGAGTCACAGTGCAGCTGAAGCAAGCCTCTGAGTCCTGTAGGACTGTTAGATTCTGAGTGCCTTCTATGATTTGATAACTGGATCCAGAAGAAACCAGGACGTATGTTGTTTCATTGGGTCTTCTAAGTGACAAGAGTTGGGGAAGAGTCTGTATTCAGGGTGGCAAGGCCTGAACTTGTGTCCCAATTCTACTGATGTGGCTGTAAGTTCTGCGTGTCCTGTGGACAGGCCTGGCTGCCTTTGGAGGCTGTGAAGGAGAATCTAGTCCGGTTCTTCTCCTTCCCCACCTCCGCTTGCTGGTTATAGCAACCCTTGACATTTCTTGCTTTACTTGTGGGTACATCACGTTAGTCTCAGTCCCTGTCTTCACACCGAGCTCTTCTCTTGGCATTCCTGCGTCTCAGACCCCTCTGCCTTTGTCTTATAGAGACGTCCGGGATTGGACTTGAGGTCTGTTCCACATCCAGAAAGATTTCATATTAGGATCCTTGACAGAGTTTATCTGCAAAAACTCTACTTTTAAATGCTACATTCTGTGGCTTTGGTGATGGTGAGCCTCTTAGAGAATGGTGTTCAAGTCGATGCTGCATCTAGAGGAAGGTGGGAGGAGGCTTGTATTAGCCATGTGTCTACCAGAAGTCCTGGTCCCTGGCCTTAGAGCAATAAGGCAGAGGGGCCGAGCCTTTCAGATGGCCACTCAGAGCATGATAGCTGGCAAAGAGAGGGTTAAATGACATCATTGAGTTATGTCAGCTAATTCATTTACTACCCTGAAACACTGATTGCCTTTTAGCTTCCGGATCCAGTTATCAGATCATAGAAGGTCCTCAGAATGTAACCGTCCAAAAGGGCTCAGAGGCTCACTTCAACTGCACTGTAACTCACGGCTGGAAGCTTATCATGTGGTCTCTCAATGGTATCGTGGTGCTGAGTCTCACCTCCCACGAACCCATCATCACCAACGACCGCTTCACCTCTGCCAGTTACAACAGGACTGACAGCTTCGTCTCTGAGATGATCATCCATGATGTACAGCCTAGTGACTCGGGACTCGTGCAGTGCAGCCTGCAGAACAGCAATGTGTTTGGATCTGCCTTCCTCTCAGTGCAAGGTGAGTCAGCTGGAGGGTCGCAAGTGCTTTCTGAGGCTCACAGCTGTGCCGTGATACTTGGGGCCCACCTTTAGGTTTGGTGGTGCTTATTGTAATTCCGAACTAAAGACTGCTTTGAGCATTTTTGTTACTGTGTTGCCAACTGGGTTCCTTCTCTCCATTTGTGGACAAGGAAGCTCCGCCCTGCAGTGCATTCTGGGTGATCATGAGGTGCTGGTGGTTGGCTGCAGGTCACTGTACAGTTCTTGCCCAGGGATGTTTACCATCTGAGCATCCTTCTTTCCCACATAGTCTAGATTTCATTATTCTGAGTATTCTGAGTTAATGCTGGCTTTATGTTTTCCTCCCTCCCTTCCTCCTTTCCTGTTAGACACCTTGTTTAACCCTTTCCTTCCCTCCCCTCTCCCCTTTGTGATGGGCTTATCACTTCCCCATCTAATCTGTTCTGGTGACTAATTACCCTTCTGGAACCATCTCCTGGAGTTTTCCATGTAGTTGTACAGCATGCGGCCGCCCCCATTTGGACAGTTGGTGGTCACTGCCCCTTCTCTAGGCTTTTGTACAACTGGCTTATACTTCACAATATACACTGTTGATGTGGAAGCACGCTTTAACTATCTTCTCTCTTTGAACTTCTCTGATCTATTTTGCCCCAGTGACCACAGCACAGTCAAAGATGTGTGTTCTCCAAATACATTGTGTATTTGAGAGAGAAGGGTAGACCACTAGGCCATACTACCATAACTTATTTTCATTTGTAAAAATAACTTGATCTTTAGGAGAACATCACACAATGATAAAGGTAAAAGGATGTGTGTTATGAGGCTTTAGATAGTTGTACCAAATCAAGACCGAATTTGATATGTTATTGACAGGCTGTGACTAGTGTATCCTCACCCAGGTCCCCGTGGTCTCTAGGGACTTTGTTCCTAGCTCTCTACAGTTTTGGTTTCTGTGACAGCAGGTCTCATGAGAACATGCTATGTCTTTAAGATTATTTCTTATATCTACTTATTTCCTTGCTCCAGTGAAATCCCAGATTCTGTCAAATCAAATATAATAATATTTGGTAGAAAAGCATGTTTGTATATTTGTATGTGTATTTAAAATGATTTTATTTTACTTTAGAAATTGAATTAAGTTGGTGGTTTTTTACTTTGGGTTATCTTTATTTTGTGGTTTAATTAATTATCATTTTCTAAGTTATGATTTTCATGGGGTTACCTAGAAATCTTAGCCTAGTTTGCATGCCCAGGTTCTCTGATAATAATTCAATTATAATGGAAAGAACACAGGGGACGGCATCAAGATATGAGTTCTGGTTTTCCTTTATCAGTTGTCAACCAGTGAGATCCCTGCACTGGCTCCCCCCCCCTCTGTGATGTGGGGATGAGGCTACTCTCTGAGCTCACATCTTTGCTGTGGGATCAGGCAATGAAACCACTGAAGACTCCAAAGCATTGTCTAGTTTAGCTTGTTTTACATCCAGCTGGACATTCAGAACAGTCTAGTGGTTAGAAATACAGGCTTGGGGGTCTGGTGGCCTGAGTTCCCATTCTCTCTTTGTTGCTTAGAATTGCATGGTCTGGAACAAAGCACACAGTGACTTTGGGCTCTGGATCTCTTGTCACAGGGCTGTTGTAGCATGGTGGGTCGATAGAAAGCCTGGCCTGGCTCATAGAAATTACCATATAAATATTTTTGAATTAATGAAAAACCATATTATTTTGGGTACTTATGACCCAAAGATGAATAGAAGAGGGCTGGCTCAGATGGTAAGGTGCTTGCTATGCAAGCATGAGAGCCTCGGTTTGATTCCCCCAGAAATCTGGGTGTGGCAGTGCATGCTATAGTTCCTGCTGGTGGACACAGCTGGGTCCTTGGGGCTTGCTGGACAGACAGACTAATCAAATTGAGTTCCAGGCTCAGTGGGAGATTCTGTCTCAAGAAATAAGATGGAAAATGATTAAGGAAGATACCTAAGGTTGGCCTCTGGCTACACACACACACACACACACACACACACACACAGACATATACAATACACTTATAAACACAGATACACAGACACATACACTTATACACACACACTTGCAAACACATACACATGTACACACACACAAACACACAGACACACACACTTATAAACACACAGACACACACATACACACACACATACTTTACAAACATACATGAGTATACACACGCATGTGTGTATGTGCATACACACTTATACACATCACACACATGCTTATACACACACTTACATATACACAGACACACACACAAACACACAGACACAGTTACAAATACACAGACACACATGCACACACATACACACACTTACAAACATACACACATATACAGACACATACACACACATACTTACAAACACATACACAGACATACACACACAGACACACAGACACATACACACACATAATTACAGACACACAGACACAGAGACACACATGCACACACACACAGATACACACTTATATATATACACAAACATACACACATACACAGATGCATATACACATACACACAGAAACACACACACACAAACACATACACACACATACACACACACAAACACACATGATGCTTCAGGACAGCAGACCTTAGACACATTTTAAAGTCCCAGAGATAGTGTTTTCTTGAAGTGGGGCATGTTTGAGAGAGTAGAAAGAAGTCCTCTGAGGGTTGATAGGAGTGGGGGTCTCAATCCATGCTCAGTCCTCTGAATGCTGAGAGGAGTGGGGATCTCGGTCTATGCCCAGTCCTCTGAGGACAAGAAAGGAAGAGGGTAGTCCTGCATCAAGGGGGCACAGATTGGAAGGCAGGGTTTTTCACTGCTGTGTTTGTCGTATGAACAGCTGAAAAATGCACACAGTTCTGAAGTGTTTCCAAAAGCGGTAAACCTGTACATCTGCCTGGATTCTGGCATGTACTTTATACACTGGCAGTTATTGCAGCTTTTGGGTTTAATACAGAGGGAAGAACAAGTATATACAGACATTAATGCTTTCTCTGAAGTCCTACACAAGGACAAGAAGTGGGACAGAGTTATACAGTTGTCTCAGGAACACTAAACAACATGCTTTCCCCAGGAACACACTCTCCGGAAAGAGGAAACGCCCATGAATTATCCAAGGCCCATTTACTTTTCCTGCCCATGTATCAATAGAGTGGATCCAACTCCAGGTTGGCTCCTCTCATATCTGAATGCATATTCTAGAGACTGTATTTGTATAATGTGTTTGATAGTAGACAATCCAGTGAAAGCCAATGGGGAAGGGCAGTTCGAGTCTCCTGAGTATACAGGGGAGTAACATGCTGCACATTGGAGAGATCTCATCCAGAGGCCAGCATTGTCCATATGACTGAGCATAATAAACCACACACACACACACACACACACACACACACACACACACCACACACTCTTACACACACAC